>NC_091345.1:28839233-28956733 GCF_038502225.1 Cherax quadricarinatus
TAAAAGCACTAATGATGCAATCATAAAAATGCTAGATCTGCTTTACACAGCATTGGAAAATAAGAAATATGCACTAGAAATTTTTATTGACCTAAGAAAAGCTTTTGACACAGTAGACCACGGCATCCTACTCCACAAACTTGACCATTACGGTATAAGAGGCCATGCGCTTGCTTATTTCAAATCTTGCCTTACTAATAGGAATCAGTATGTCACCATTAAAGACACAGCATCATCAACACGGCCACTTGATACTGGAGTTCTGCGGGGAAGTGTCCTTGGTCCCCTGCTCTTCCTCATATACATCAATGATCTTCCAAACGTATCCCAACACCTGAAACCCATTCTCTTTGCTGACGACACGACTTATGTCATCTCTTACCCTAATCTTGCCACCCTCAACACCATTGTTAACGAGGAGCTGATTAAAATATCGACTTGGATGACAGCCAATAAACTTACGCTTAACACTGACAAAACCTACTATATTATGTTTGGTAGCAGAGCAGGAGATGCACAAATTAACATTAAGATCGACAACACTCTAATTACCAGACATAATGAGGGCAAATTTCTAGGCCTATACCTTGACAACAACCTGAATTTCAGCACCCATATCCAACTCATAACCAAAAAAGTATCCAAAACGGTTGGGATCCTCTCCAAGATACGATACTACGTGCCGCAAAATGCCCTTCTCACACTATACCACTCACTTATTTATCCATACCTCACCTATGCTATTTGTGCTTGGGGATCAACTGCAGCAACACACCTAAAGCCAATAATAAACCAACAAAAAGCCGCAGTAAGAATAATTACTAAATCCCATCCATGGCAACACACCCCCCCACTCTTCATAGATCTAAACTTACTCCCTGTTCAGTACATCCACACTTACTACTGTGCAATCTACATCTACAGGACCTTAAACTCCAATATCAACCTTGACCTAAAACGCTTTCTTGATAGTTGTGACAGAACCCACAGGCATAACACCAGACACAAACATCTCTACAACATTCCCCGTGTCCGACTAAACCTCTACAAAAATTCAATGTATGTCAAAGGCCCTAAAATCTGGAACACCCTACCTGAGAACTCTAGAACTGCAGACACATTCATCACCTTCAAAACTACCTTTAGAAAACATCTTATCTCCCTGATACACCCCGTCAACTAACTACATGAATACCACCTGGTGGTTCACACTTACACTCACTCACCCATTTGACCATAAACAGAAATATTAATCTCAATCTTAAAATAATGAATCCTGTGATACTCCAATACTGAAACTATGTACTGTGCCAAAACAAAAGCATTCACATTGCTAAATTCACAAACTAGTATTTAGTCACTTAGCCATAATACCAACTTACCTCATAATTTGTAATATTTTAAAATTAAGAATTAAACTAAGTCTGCCCGAAATGCCTAGACATGCTAAGCGTTCTAGTGGTACACTCTGTAATCATTATTTTACTACATGTAAACCACACAATAACCAAATTTTGTAAACTCAGCATTGTAATCCTTATAGAGAATAAACTTTGAATTTAAATTTGAATTTGAAATTGAATTATTGATTCTATTAATTTTCCCACTATGGAGGTAAGGCTTATTGCCTTACCTCCATAGTGGAGGACCTGTCACCTGCCTTGTACATCGACACCATGCCTAACCCTTCTAGGGTATGGTAGGTGCCTGAGTCCGAGCCTTTAGCTCATAAGACTGTCATTCCCATTCACTCCCTTGGGGCGGGGATGGCAGACCAGAGAGGCCTAGCTTGTGGCTAGGCCTGGGGACAGTTGGTCCCAAAGATGAGGAGGTACTTGTGCCTCCTCCCATGGGAGACTTAGGTCTCAGACACTCCCTAAAGAGGGAGCCAAGGCCGGGCCACCACTTGGACAAGGCCCGGGCCGGGAGAGTACCGGCTAATCTTTAACTAACTAACTAACCTGCCTTGTAAATAGGTATTACATTTGCCATTTTCCACTTATCAGGCACTATGCCAGTTTGTAGTGATAGGTTGAAAAGATTAGCCAAAGGTATGCTAAGTTCCTCTTTACATTCCTTTAACACCCTTGCAAACAGTTCAACAGGGCCTGGGGATTTGTTAGGTTTTAATTTCTCTATTTGTCTGAAGACCATGTCACTAGTTACAACAATCGTGCATAGTTTATTATCGTCCTGTTCTACATAATCTATTATATCTTGAATTTCGTTAGTATTTTCCTGAGTAAAAACTGAGAGGAAGTAAGTATTGAAAATTTCACACATCACCGTCAGTGATCTGACCTGAGTTACTCTTAAGTGGGCCAATCTTGTCCCTAATCTTACTTCTGTATACCTGAAAGAACCTTTTTGGGTTAGTTTTTGAATCCTTTGCGACCTTACCCTCATGATCCCTTTTTGCTCTTCTTATTCCTTTTTTTATTTCTCTCTTTAATTGAATATATTGATTTCTTACCTGCCCATCCCCTCTTTTGATACACCTATATATGGCTCTCTTTTGACCAAAGAGATGTTTTAATCTGTTGTTCATCCATTTGGGATCATTTTTGTTAGATCTAATTAGCCTACTGGGAACAAAAAGTTGTCTGGGCAGCTAGAACTATGCTCTGAATAACGTCATATTGGCAACCAAGATCACCTCCCTGTCCCATAGTCAGGGCATCCCAATTTAGCCCACCCAGGTAATTTCTCAGTCCCATGAAATCGTCCAAGCAAAAGTCAGGGGAGAGATTTGATTGTAGTTGTCTGCGTAATTCCATGATAAATTGAAACTAAGTGATTTGTGATCACTTTCCCCAAGCTCATCATTAACCTTAATATTTTTAATTAGTGATTGTTTGTTGGCAAGAACCAAGTCAAGCAGATTATTTCCTCTAGTTGGTTCTATCACAAACTGTTTTAAAAAGCAATTCCGAACCGTATCAAGAAAGTCACTAGACTCAAAATTTCCTATCATATTGTTCCAATCAATTTGTCTAAAGTTAAAATCTCCCATTAGGGGCCTGAAGGGCAATTAATTGTAGCTCTTTTGTTTACCGTCTGATTTCCTCCAGTTTTGGTGCACAAGACTAAGTGTTTTCACACCGTGTAAAAAATATTTGTCAAAAATATACCTCAAACAACAACTGAGAAAAGACAGAAAATGCCCTTTGGCAGGAAGGTAGTCCTACATGGGACGACGTAAGGTAGTTTGGACACTTGGTGCCCAGAGAACAAATTCAAATTCAAATTCAATTCAAATTCAAATTCAAAGTTTATTCTCTATAAGGATTACAATGCTGAGTTTACAGAAATTTGGTTATTGTTTGGTTTAACATGTAGTAAAATTGAGATTACAGAGTGTACCACTAGAACGCTTAGCATGGCTAGGCATTTCGGGCATACTTAGTTTTATTCTTAAATGTAAAATATTACAAATTATGAGGTAAGTTGGTATTATGGCTAAGTGACTAAATACTAGTTTATGAGTTTAGCAATGTGAATGCTTTTGTTTTGGCACAGTATATAGTTTCAGTATTGGAGTATCACAGGATTCATTATTTTAAGACTGAGATTAATATTTCTGTTTATGGTCAAATGAGTGAGCGAGTGTAAGTGTGAACCACCAGGTGGTATTTGTGTAGTTAGTTGACGGGGTGTATCAGGGAGATAAGATGTTTTCTAATGGTAGTTTTGAAGGTGATGAATGTGTCTGCAGTTCTAGAGTTCTCAGGTAGGGTATTCCAGATTTTAGGGCCTTTGACATACATTGAATTTTTGTAAAGGTTTAGTCGGACACGGGGAATGTCGTAGAGATGTTTGTGTCTGGTGTTATGCCTGTGGGTTCTGTCACAACTATCAAGAAAGCGTTTTAGGTCAAGGTTGATATTAGAGTTTAAGGCCTTGTAGATATAGATTGCACAGTAGTAAGTGTGGATGTACTGAACTGGGAGTAAGTTTAGATCTTTGAAGAGTGGGGGGGTGTGCTGCCAGGGATGGGATTTAGTGATTATTCTTACTGCAGCTTTTTGTTGGTTTATTATTGGCTTTAGGTGTGTTGCTGCAGTTGATCCCCAAGCACAAATAGCATAGGTGAGGTATGGATAAATAAGTGAGTGGTATAGTGTGAGAAGGGCATTTTGCGGCACGTAGTATCTTATCTTGGAGAGGATCCCAACCGTTTTGGATACTTTTTTGGCTATATGCTGGATATGGGTGCTGAAATTCAGGTTGTTGTCAAGGTATAAGCCTAGGAATTTTCCCCCATTATTTCTGGTAATTAGAGTGTTGTCAATCTTAATGTTAATTTGTGCATCTCCTGCTCTGCTACCAAACATAATATAGTAAGTTTTGTCAGTGTTAAGCGTAAGTTTATTGGCAGTCATCCAAGTCGATATTTTAATCAGCTCCTCATTCACAATGGTGTTGAGGGTGGCAAGATTAGGGTGAGAGATGACATAAGTCGTGTCATCAGCAAAGAGAATGGGTTTCAGGTGTTGGGATTCGTTTGGTAGGTCATTGATGTATATGAGGAAGAGCAGGGGACCAAGGACACTTCCCTGCGGAACTCCAGTATCAAGTGGCCGTGTTGCTGATGCTGTGTCTTTAATGGTGACGTACTGATACCTATTAGTTTATTCTCTATAAGGATTACAATGCTGGGATTACAGAAATTAGGTTATTGTTTGGTTTAACATGTAGTAAAATTGAGATTACAGAGTGTACCACTAGAACGCTTAGCATGGCTAGGCATTTCGGGCATACTTAGTTTTATTCTTAAATGTAAAATATTACAAATTATGAGGTAAGTTGGTATTATGGCTAAGTGACTAAATACTATTTTGTGAGTTTAGCAGTGTGAATGCTTTTGTTTTGGCACAGTATATAGTTTCAGTATTGGAGTATCACAGGATTCATTATATTAAGACTGAGATTAATATTACTGTTTATGGTCAAATGAGTGTGCGAGTGTAAGTGTGAACCACCAGGTGGTATTCGTGAAGTTAGTTGACGGGGTGTATCAGGGAGATAAGATGTTTTCTAATGGTAGTTTTGAAGGTGATGAATGTGTCTGCAGTTCTAGAGTTCTCAGGTAGGGTATTCCAGATTTTAGGGCCTTTGACATACATTGAATTTTTGTAAAGGTTTAGTCGGACACGGGGAATGTCGTAGAGATGTTTGTGTCTGGTGTTATGCCTGTGGGTTCTGTCACAACTATCAAGAAAGCGTTTTAGGTCAAGGTTGATATTAGAGTTTAAGGCCTTGTAGATATAGATTGCACAGTAGTAAGTGTGGATGTACTGAACTGGGAGTAAGTTTAGATCTTTGAAGAGTGGGGGGGTGAGCTGCCAGGGATGGGATTTAGTGATTATTCTTACTGCAGCTTTTTGTTGGTTTATTATTGGCTTTAGGTGTGTTGCTGCAGTTGATCCCCAAGCACAAATAGCATAGGTGAGGTATGGATAAATAAGTGAGTGGTATAGTGTGAGAAAGGCATTTTGCGGCACGTAGTATCTTATCTTGGAGAGGATCCCAACCGTTTTGGATACTTTTTTGGCTATATGCTGGATATGGGTGCTGAAATTCAGGTTGTTGTCAAGGTATAAGCCTAGGAATTTTCCCCCATTATTTCTGGTAATTAGAGTGTTGTCAATCTTAATGTTAATTTGTGCATCTCCTGCTCTGCTACCAAACATAATATAGTAAGTTTTGTCAGTGTTAAGCGTAAGTTTATTGGCTGTCATCCAAGTCGATATTTTAATCAGCTCCTCATTCACAATGGTGTTGAGGGTGGCAAGATTAGGGTGAGAGATGACATAAGTCGTGTCATCAGCAAAGAGAATGGGTTTCAGGTGTTGGGATTCGTTTGGTAGGTCATTGATGTATATGAGGAAGAGCAGGGGACCAAGGACACTTCCCTGCGGAACTCCAGTATCAAGTGGCCGTGTTGCTGATGCTGTGTCTTTAATGGTGACGTACTGATACCTATTAGTTTATTCTCTATAAGGATTACAATGCTGGGATTACAGAAATTAGGTTATTGTTTGGTTTAACATGTAGTAAAATTGAGATTACAGAGTGTACCACTAGAACGCTTAGCATGGCTAGGCATTTCGGGCATACTTAGTTTTATTCTTAAATGTAAAATATTACAAATTATGAGGTAAGTTGGTATTATGGCTAAGTGACTAAATACTATTTTGTGAGTTTAGCAGTGTGAATGCTTTTGTTTTGGCACAGTATATAGTTTCAGTATTGGAGTATCACAGGATTCATTATATTAAGACTGAGATTAATATTACTGTTTATGGTCAAATGAGTGTGCGAGTGTAAGTGTGAACCACCAGGTGGTATTCGTGAAGTTAGTTGACGGGGTGTATCAGGGAGATAAGATGTTTTCTAATGGTAGTTTTGAAGGTGATGAATGTGTCTGCAGTTCTAGAGTTCTCAGGTAGGGTATTCCAGATTTTAGGGCCTTTGACATACATTGAATTTTTGTAAAGGTTTAGTCGGACACGGGGAATGTCGTAGAGATGTTTGTTTCTGGTGTTATGCCTGTGGGTTATGTCACAACTATCAAGAAAGCGTTTAAGGTCAAGGTTGATATTAGAGTTTAAGGCCCTGTAGATATAGATTGCACAGTAGTAAGTGTGGATGTACTGAACTGGGAGTAAGTTTAGATCTTTGAAGAGTGGGGGGGTGTGCTGCCAGGGATGGGATTTAGTGATTATTCTTACTGCAGCTTTTTGTTGGGTTATTATTGGCTTTAGGTGTGTTGCTGCAGTTGATCCCCAAGCACAAATAGCATAGGTGAGGTATGGATAAATAAGTGAGTGGTATAGTGTGAGAAGGGCATTTTGCGGCATGTAGTATCGTATCTTGGAGAGGATCCCAACCGTTTTGGATACTTTTTTGGCTATATGCTGGATATGGGTGCTGAAATTCAGGTTATTGTCAAGGTATAAGCCTAAGAATTTTCCCCCATTATTTCTGGTAATTAGAGTGTTGTCAATCTTAATGTTAATTTGTGCATCTCCTGCTCTGCTACCAAACATAATATAGTAAGTTTTGTCAGTGTTAAGCGTAAGTTTGTTGGCTGTCATCCAAGTCGATATTTTAATCAGCTCCTCATTCACAATGGTGTTAAGGGTGGCAAGATTAGGGTGAGAGATGACATAAGTCGTGTCATCAGCAAAGAGAATGGGTTTTAGGTGTTGGGATACGTTTGGTAGGTCATTGATGTATATGAGGAAGAGCAGGGGACCAAGGACACTTCCCTGCGGAACTCCAGTATCAAGTGGCCGTGTTGCTGATGCTGTGTCTTTAATGGTGACGTACTGATACCTATTAGTAATGTAAGATTTGAAATAAGCAAGCGCATGGCCTCTTATACCGTAGTGGTCAAGTTTGTGGAGTAGGATTTCGTGGTTTACTGTGTCAAAAGCTTTTCTTAGGTCAATAAAAATTCCTAGTGGATATTCCTTATTTTCCAGTGCTGTGTAAAGCAGATCTAGCATTTTTATGATTGCATCATTAGTGCTTTTATTTTTCCTGAATCCAAACTGGCAGGGGTTGAGTATGTTTTGAGCCATTATAAATGAATACAGTCTCCTGTGCACAAGTTTCTCAAAGATTTTGGATAGCAATGGTAAGTTAGATATTGGCCTATAGTTGTTTAAGTCTGTAGGGTCACCACCTTTATGTATTGGTGTAACCCTTGCCATCTTGAGTAGTTTCGGGAAGGTGCTAGTCTCTATTGACTTGTTAAAAAGTAATGAAATAGCATGTACAGTAATGGTGGGACATGAGACAGATTCCCCGAGTTATTTTTAAGTGACTTTATGATCTCAATGACTTCCGTGGGCTCAGTTGGTGCAAGACAGAAGGAATTAGGGAAATTTCCATCTAGGTAGTCCCCGGCATGGGCATTGGTATGTGGGATTTTACTGGCGAGATTAGATCCTATGTTTGAGAAGAAGTCGTTTATCTTGTTAGCTGTGTCAGTGGGATGTAGTGGTGTTTCATTAGGTTTAGTTAGGACAATATTCTTGGTTTTTCTCAGTTTGTGGGTCCCTAGAATCTGAGAGAGTGTTTTCCAGGTCTTTTTTATATCTCCTCTAGTGTCTGTGAATCTACTGGAGTAGTATAGTTGTTTGGCTTTTTTTATTACTTTGGTGAGAGCTGATGAATAGTGTTTAAGAATATCTTTGTGTATTAAGCCCTGTCTATATTGCTTTTCATATTGGTGTTTCTTGTCAATGGATTTCAGAATGGTGCTGGTTAGCCATGGGCAACCAAGCCGTTTGTTTGTGATCTGTTTTGTTTTTATAGGACAATGTTTGTTGTATAGTCTAAGTAATTTGTTAAGAAAGATGTCTGTCCAGTCATCAATACCATTGGCCTTGGAGAATTCTGTAGGCCAATCAACAGTCTCTAGGTCAGCTGTGAACTTCCTTACTGAGGCCTCGTCATGGAGTCTAAATGAGACTTTGTTGTATTCAAGTGGTGGTTTACTAATGTTTGTCAGGAGGAAGGTAGGGTAGTGGTCTGTAGTGCTATCTCTGATTATCCCTGATTTAAGGGGGGCTAGTATATTGGTCCATATGTGGTCTATTATGGTTGCACTTGTCTCAGTGAGCCTGGTTGGTTTAGTTATTGTTGGTATGAGAAGTGTGTTGTTCATATTGTTGATGAAATCAGTTACAGGCTGATCATCTAGTAAGCCAAGGTTGATGTTGAAGTCTCCAGCTAAGAGAAGGTGGTGCTTATTCATTTGTCTGTTTGTTATTAGTGACTTTAATTTCTCACTGAAATTTGGGATGTTTGTGTGAGGTATCCGGTAAATGGCACCAATTGTTATAGGCGTCTTAAGGTTTTTTACAGTAAAATTAGCAAAAATGTATTCCCCATATTCATCACTAAAGCAAGTGGTGCTAAGACAAGATAATTGGTTAGAGTAATAGATTGCAATACCACCCCCAACTTGGTTTGGTCTGCAGTTGTGAATTGCTGTGTATCCTGGTAGAGGGTAGATATCTATTGTGTCCTGCTTAAGCCAGGTCTCAGTAAGAATAATGCAGGAGAAGGGTGTCTTTAGTGATTCAAGGAGTGCTAGGAGGTCATCATAGTGTTTGCTTAAGGACCTGATGTTGTAGTTTAGTACTGATAGACTTTTAGCATTGTTTAGGATAGTGGTGGCTTGTGATGCTGTGTAATAAAGGCAGTTACTTTCCAATAGGTTTTGATTGGGTGTCAGATTATGGAGGTTTAGATCAGGGTCAATGTGATCAATCATCTTCTAGGTTTAAAATTATGGTTATTTATATCCTGAGTTGTGTGTTGAGTTCTACTACTGATATCTGTAGTGGTAGGAAGTTTGGACAAGTATATAGCTAGAGTATTTTGGTCATGTAGGGTATAGTCACTACTACACATAATGAAGTTGATGTTGTCCGTGTGTTGTGCTTACCTGGAGTTTACCTGGAGAGAGTTTCGGGGGTCAACGCCCCCGCGGCCCGGTCTGTGACCAGGCCTCCTGGTGGATCAGCGCCTGATCAACCAGGCTGTTGCTGCTGGCTGTACGCAAACCAACGTACGAGCCACAGCCCGGCTGATCAGGAACTGACTTTAGGTGCTTGTCCAGTGCCAGCTTGAAGACTGCCAGGGGTCTGTTGGTAATCCCCCTTATGTGTGCTGGGAGGCAGTTGAACAGTCTCGGGCCCCTGACACTTATTGTATGGTCTCTTAACGTGCTAGTGACACCCCTGCTTTTCATTGGGGGGATGGTGCATCGTCTGCCAAGTCTTTTGCTTTCGTAGTGAGTGATTTTCGTGTGCAAGTTCGGTACTAGTCCCTCTAGGATTTTCCAGGTGTATATAATCATGTATCTCTCCCTCCTGCGTTCCAGGGAATACAGGTTTAGAAACCTCAAGCGCTCCCAGTAATTGAGGTGTTTTATCTCCGTTATGCGCGCCGTGAAAGTTCTCTGTACATTTTCTAGGTCGGCAATTTCACCTGCCTTGAAAGGTGCTGTTAGGGTGCAGCAATATTCCAGCCTAGATAGAACAAGTGACCTGAAGAGTGTCATCAAGGGCTTGGCCTCCCTAGTTTTGAAGGTTCTCATTATCCATCCTGTCATTTTTCTAGCAGATGCGATTGATACAATGTTATGGTCCTTGAAGGTGAGATCCTCCGACATAATCACTCCCAGGTCTTTGACGTTGGTGTTTCGCTCTATTTTGTGGCCAGAATTTGTTTTGTACTCTGATGAAGATTTAATTTCCTCATGTTTACCATATCTGAGTAATTGAAATTTCTCATCGTTGAACTTCATATTGTTTTCTGCAGCCCACTGAAAGATTTGGTTGATGTCCGCCTGGAGCCTTGCAGTGTCTGCAATGGAAGACACTGTCATGCAGATTCGGGTGTCATCTGCAAAGGAAGACACGGTGCTGTGGCTGACATCCTTGTCTATGTCGGATATGAGGATGAGGAACAAGATGGGAGCGAGTACTGTGCCTTGTGGAACAGAGCTTTTCACCGTAGCTGCCTCGGACTTTACTCTGTTGACGACTACTCTCTGTGTTCTGTTAGTGAGGAAATTATAGATCCATCGACCGACTTTTCCTGTTATTCCTTTAGCACGCATTTTGTGCGCTATTACGCCATGGTCACACTTGTCGAAGGCTTTTGCAAAGTCTGTATATATTACATCTGCATTCTTTTTGTCTTCTAGTGCATTTAGGACCTTGTCGTAGTGATCCAATAGTTGAGACAGACAGGAGCGACCTGTTCTAAACCCATGTTGCCCTGGGTTGTGTAACTGATGGGTTTCTAGATGGGTGGTGATCTTGCTTCTTAGGACCCTTTCAAAGATTTTTATGATATGGGATGTTAGTGCTATTGGTCTGTAGTTCTTTGCTGTTGCTTTACTGCCCCCTTTGTGGAGTGGGGCTATGTCTGTTGTTTTTAGTAACTGTGGGACGACCCCCGTGTCCATGCTCCCTCTCCATAGGATGGAAAAGGCTCGTGATAGGGGCTTCTTGCAGTTCTTGATGAACACAGAGTTCCATGAGTCTGGCCCTGGGGCAGAGTGCATGGACATGTCATTTATCGTCTGTTCGAAGTCATTTGGCGTCAGGATAACATCGGATAGGCTTGTGTTAATCAAATTTTGTGGCTCTCTCATAAAAAATTCATTTTGATCTTCGACTCTCAGTCTGGTTAGCGGCTTGCTAAAAACTGAGTCATATTGGGACTTGAGTAGCTCACTCATTTCCTTGCTGTCATCTGTGTAGGACCCATCTTGTTTAAGTAGGGGCCCAATACTGGACGTTGTTCTCGATTTTGATTTGGCATAGGAGAAGAAATACTTTGGGTTTCTTTCGATTTCATTTATGGCTTTTAGTTCTTCCGGCGATTCCTGACTCCTAAAGGATTCTTTTAGCTTAAGTTCGATGCTTGCTATTTCTCTGACCAGTGTCTCCCTACGCATTTCAGACATATTGACCTCTTTTAGCCGCTCTGTTATTCTTTTCCGTCGCCTGTAAAGGGAGCGCCTGTCTCTTTCTATTTTACATCTACTCCTCCTTTTTCTTAGAGGAATAAGCCTTGTGCATACATCGAGTGCCACCGAGTTAATCTGTTCTAGGCATAAGTTGGGGTCTGTGTTGCTTAGTATATCTTCCCAGCTTATATCGGTTAGGACTTGGTTTACTTGGTCCCACTTTATGTTTTTGTTATTGAAGTTGAATTTGGTGAATGCTCCCTCGTGACTAATCTCATTATGTCGGTCTGGGGCTCCGCGCATACATGACTGAACCTCAATTATGTTGTGATCTGAGTATATTGTTTTTGATATGGTGACATTTCTTATCAGATCATCATTGTTAGTGAAGATGAGGTCTAGCATATTCTCCAGTCTAGTAGGCTCTATTATTTGCTGGTTTAAATTGAATTTTTTGCAGAGATTTAAAAGCTCGCGTGAGTGTGAGTTTTCATCAGAGCTGCCTCCTGGTGTTATTACTGTAGAGCATTTCGGGACAAATAGGTCAATTTTTTCCCATGATGCGAACCACACCAGTCGACTAACACCCAGGTACCAATTTTACTGATTAGTGAACACTGGACTGCAGGTGTCTTTAGGAAACACGTCCTAATGTTCCCAACCATAAAGGGGATCTATCCCAGGACCTCAGCATATGAGCCGAGTGCGCTAGCAATCCAGCTACGGGATTTTACCTATTTAAGTGCCAAATTCATAGAAGATGAATACTGTCTCATAATATCTTGGAATGATTATGTAAACAGTCAGTAATATTATCACGATAAAACTTACGATCGACTTTCACACTTGTAGTCACTAGATGACATAGTCGCCATAGTTACAGAAGTGATATATTAGACTCAGTACTGTTATTACATTCATGAGGAAGCGCTAGACTCGTAGGAATTATATAGCACCTCTGGGAATGGGAAGCATCCAGGTTTGATCCAATGTCAGGGCAAGTCCAATTCCTTGGATCATGAACCTTCACCAACTTCAAGGAAGTTCCCTGGAAGGTTAGGCTAGCTAAACAACATTAACGATGTCGCAAAACATCTAAGATGTAATAAACATGTTAAATAACAATATACAATAATATCAACAAAGTCAGACATCATGTTACAAACTTTAAAACCTGTATTAGAGGACCGTGCAAAAACAAGGAATTACAAACAAGCTTCCGAGTACAGTTATTGAGGCTAAAACGTTGTGTAGTTTAAAAAATAGGTTAGATAAATACATCAGTGTGTGTGGGAGGGTGTGAGTTGGACCTGACTAGCATGTGCTGCTGGGTCTGGTACAGTGCTACATCCTTGATTGGGAATGACCAGACTGGGTGGGTCATTGGTCTAAGCCGGGGGGGACATGGACCTGCTCCGCATGGGTCAGTAGGCCTGTTGCAGTGTTCCTTCTTTCTTATGTTCTTATGTTAATAGCAAGCAAGGAAAGTTGTCTCAGTAACTGTGTGTGATTAAATATAATTATTTTTTTTAATTAAATAACCTATGTACAAAATGAAAAGCAAATGATAATTGAGTAGTAAACAGTGATGTGTGAGTACTGTCAACACTGTGATGTGTGAGTACTGTCAACACTGTGATGTGTGAGTACTGTCAACACTGTGATGTGTGAGTACTGTCAACACTGTGATGTGTGATTACTGTCAACACTGTGATGTGTGAGTACTGTCAACACTGTGATGTGTGAGTACTGTCAACACTGTGATGTGTGAGTACTGTCAACACTGTGATGTGTGAGTACTGTCAACACTATAATGTGTGAGTACTGTCAACACTGTGATGTGTGAGTACTGTCAACACTATGATGTGTGAGTACTGTCAACACTGTGATGTGTGAGTACTGTCAACACTGTGATGTGTGAGTACTGTCAACACTGTGATGTGTGAGTACTGTCAACACTGTGATGTGTGAGTACTGTCAACACTATAATGTGTGAGTACTGTCAACACTGTGATGTGTGAGTACTGTCAACACTGTGATGTGTGAGTACTGTCAACACTGTGATGTGTGAGTACTGTCAACACTGTGATGTGTGAGTACTGTCAACACTGTGATGTGTGAGTACTGTCAACACTGTGATGTGTGAGTACTGTCAATACTGTGATGTGTGAGTACTGTCAACACTGTGATGTGTGAGTACTGTCAACACTATAATGTGTGAGTACTGTCAACACTATGATGTGTGAGTACTGTCAACACTGTGATGTGTGAGTACTGTCAACACTGTGATGTGTGAGTACTGTCAACACTGTGATGTGTGAGTACTGTCAACACTATGATGTGTGAGTACTGTCAACACTGTGATGTGTGAGTACTGTCAACACTGTGATGTGTGAGTACTGTCAACACTGTGATGTGTGAGTACTGTCAACACTGTGATGTGTGAGTACTGTCAACACTGTGATGTGTGAGTACTGTCAACACTGTAATGTGTGAGTACTGTCAACACTGTAATGTGTGAGTACTGTCAACACTGTGATGTGTGAGTACTGTCAACACTGTGATGTGTGAGTACTGTCAACACTGTGAAGTGTGAGTACTGTCAACACTGTGATGTGTGAGTACTGTCAACACTGTGATGTGTGAGTACTGTCAACACTATGATGTGTGAGTACTGTCAACACTGTGATGTGTGAGTACTGTCAACACTGTGATGTGTGAGTACTGTCAACACTGTGATGTGTGAGTACTGTCAACACTGTGATGTGTGAGTACTGTCAACACTGTGATGTGTGAGTACTGTCAACACTGTGATGTGTGAGTACTGTCAACACTGTGATGTGTGAGTACTGTCAACACTGTGATGTGTGAGTACTGTCAACACTATGATGTGTGAGTACTGTCAACACTGTGATGTGTGAGTACTGTCAACACTGTGATGTGTGAGTACTGTCAACACTGTGACGTGTGAGTACTGTCAACACTGTGATGTGTGAGTACTGTCAACACTGTGATGTGTGAGTACTGTCAACACTGTGAAGTGTGAGTACTGTCAACACTGTGAAGTGTGACTACTGTCAACACTGTGATGTGTGAGTACTGTCAACACTGTGATGTGTGAGTACTGTCAACACTATGATGTGTGAGTACTGTCAACACTGTGATGTGTGAGTACTGTCAACACTGTGATGTGTGAGTACTGTCAACACTGTGATGTGTGAGTACTGTCAACACTGTGATGTGTGAGTACTGTCAACACTGTGATGTGTGAGTACTGTCAACACTCTGATGAGTGAGTACTGTCAACACTGTGATGTGTGAGTACTGTCAACACTGTGATGTGTGAGTACTGTCAACACTATGATGTGTGAGTACTGTCAACACTGTGATGTGTGAGTACTGTCAACACTGTGATGTGTGAGTACTGTCAACACTGTGACGTGTGAGTACTGTCAACACTGTGATGTGTGAGTACTGTCAACACTGTGATGTGTGAGTACTGTCAACACTATGATGTGTGAGTACTGTCAACACTGTGATGTGTGAGTACTGTCAACACTATGATGTGTGAGTACTGTCAACACTGTGATGTGTGAGTACTGTCAACACTGTGATGTGTGAGTACTGTCAACACTGTGATGTGTGAGTACTGTCAACACTATGATGTGTGAGTACTGTCAACACTGTGATGTGTGAGTACTGTCAACACTGTGATGTGTGAGTACTGTCAACACTGTGATGTGTGAGTACTGTCAACACTATGATGTGTGAGTACTGTCAACACTGTGATGTGTGAGTACTGTCAACACTGTGATGTGTGAGTACTGTCAACACTGTGATGTGTGAGTACTCTCAACACTATGATGTGTGAGTACTGTCAACACTGTGATGTGTGAGTACTGTCAACACTGTGATGTGTGAGTACTGTCAACACTGTGAAGTGTGAGTACTGTCAACACTGTGATGTGTGAGTACTGTCAACACTGTGATGTGTGAGTACTGTCAACACTATGATGTGTGAGTACTGTCAACACTGCGATGTGTGAGTACTGTCAACACTGTGATGTGTGAGTACTGTCAACACTGTGAAGTGTGAGTACTGTCAAAACTGTGATGTGTGAGTACTGTCAACACTGTGATGTGTGAGTACTGTCAACACTGTGAAGTGTGAGTACTGTCAACACTGTGATGTGTGAGTACTGTCAACACTGTGATGTGTGAGTACTGTCAACACTGTGAAGTGTGAGTACTGTCAACACTGTGATGTGTGAGTACTGTCAACACTGTGATGTGTGAGTACTGTCAACACTATGATGTGTGAGTACTGTCAACACTGTGATGTGTGAGTACTGTCAACACTGTGATGTGTGAGTACTGTCAACACTGTGATGTGTGAGTACTGTCAACACTGTGATGTGTGAGTACTGTCGACACAATGATGTGTGAGTACTGTCAACACTATGCTGTGTGAGTACTGTCAACACTGTGATGTGTGAGTACTGTCAACACTGTGATGTGTGAGTACTGTCGACACTATGATGTGTGAGTACTGTCAACACTGTGATGTGTGAGTACTGTCAAACTATGATGTGTGAGTACTGTCAACACTGTGATGTGTGAGTACTGTCAACACTGTGATGTGTGAGTACTGTCAACACTGTGATATGTGAGTACTGTCAACACTGTGATGTGTGAGTACTGTCAACACTGTGATGTGTGAGTACTGTCAACACTATGATGTGTGAGTACTGTCAACACTGTGATGTGTGAGTACTGTCAACACTATGATGTGTGAGTACTGTCAACACTACAATGTGTTAATACTGTCAACACTGTGAAGTGTGAGTACTGTCAACACTATAATGTGTAAGTATTGTCAACACTGTGATGTGTGAGTACTGTCAACACTATAATGTGTGAGTACTGTCAACACTATAATGTGTGAGTACTCTCAACACTATTATGTGTGAGTACTGTGAACACTATGATGTGTGAGTACTGTCAACACTATAATGTGTGAGTACTGTCAACACTATGATGTGTGAGTACTGTCAAAGCTATGATGCGTGAGTACTGTCAACGCTATGATGAGTGAGTACTGTCAACGCTATAATGTGTGAGTACTGTCATCACTGTGATGTGTGAGTTCTGTCAACACTATAATGTGTGTACTGTCAGCACTGTGATGTGTGAGTACTGTCAACACTATAATGTGTGAGTACTGTCAACACTATAATGTGTGAGTACTGTCAACACTATAATGTGTGAGTACTGTCAGCACTATGATGTGTGAGTACTGTCAACACTGTGATGTGTGAGTACTGTCAACACTATGATGTGTGAGTACTGTCAACACTATAATGTGTGAGTACTCTCAACACTGTGACGTGTGAGTACTGTCAACACTGTGATGTGTGAGTACTGTCAACACTATGATGTGTGAGTACTGTCAACACTATTATGTGTGAGTACTGTCAACACTGTAATGTGTGAGTACTGTGAACACTGTGATGTGTGAGTACTGTCAACACTATAAAGTGTGAGTACTGTCAACACTATAATGAGTGAGTACTGTCAGCACTATAATGTGTGAGTACTGTGAGCACTATAATGTGTGAGTACTGTCAACACTATAATGTGTGAGTACTGTCAACACTATAATGTGTTAGTACTGTCAAAACTATGATGTGTGAGTACTGCCAACACTAGATTATGTGAGTACTGTCAACACTATAATGTGTGTGTACTGTCAGCACTATAATGTGTGAGTACTGTCAACACTATAAAGTGTGAGTAAAGTCAGCACTATAATGTGTGCGTACTGTCAACACTATAATGTGTGAGTACTGTCAACACTGTGATGTGTGAGTACTGTCAACACTATAATGTGTGAGTACTGTCAACACCATATTGTGTGAGTACTGTCAACACTTTTATGTGTGAGTACTGTCAACACTATGATGTGTGAGTACTGTCAACACTATAATGTGTGAGTACTGTCAACACTATGATGTGTGAGTACTGTCAACGCTATGATGCGTGAGTACTGTCAACGCTATGATGAGTGAGTACTGTCAACGCTATAATGTGTGAGTACTGTCATCACTGTGATGTGTGAGTTCTGTCAACACTATAATGTGTGTACTGTCAGCACTGTGATGTGTGAGTACTGTCAACACTATAATGTGTGAGTACTGTCAACACTATAATGTGTGAGTACTGTCAACACTATAATGTGTGAGTACTCTCAACACTGTGATGTGTGAGTACTGTCAACACTGTGACGTGTGAGTACTGTCAACACTATGATGTGTGAGTACTGTCAACACTATAATGTGTGAGTACTGTCAACACTATAATGTGTGAGTACTGTCAACACTATAATGTGTGTACTGTCAGCACTGTGATGTGTGAGTACTGTCAACACTATAATGTGTGAGTACTGTCAACACTATAATGTGTGAGTACTGTCAACACTGTGATGTGTGAGTACTGTCAACACCATGATGTGTGAGTACTGTCAACACTATAATGTGTGAGTACTGTCAACACTATAATGTGTGAGTACTGTCAACACTATGATGTGTGAGTACTGTCAAAACTATAATGTGTGAGTACTGTCAACACTATAATGTGTGAGTACTGTCAACACTGTGATGTGTGAGTACTGTCAACACTATGATGTGTGAGTACTGTCAACACTATAATGTGTGAGTACTCTCAACACTATGATATGTGAGTACTGTCAACACTATAATGTGTGAGTACTGTCAACACTATAAGGTGTGAGTACTGTCAACACTGTGACGTGTGAGTACTGTCAACACTGTGATGTGTGAGTACTGTCAACACTATGGTGTGTGAGTACTGTCAACACTATAATGTGTGAGTACTGTCAACACTGTAATGTGTGAGTACTGTCAACACTGTGATGTGTGAGTACTGTCAACACTATAAAGTGTGAGTACTGTCAGCACTATAATGAGTGAGTACTGTCAGCACTATAATGTGTGAGTACTGTCAACACTGTGATGTGTGAGTACTGTCAACACTATAAAGTGTGAGTACTGTCAACACTATAATGAGTGAGTACTGTCAGCACTATAATGTGTGAGTACTGTCAACACTACAATGTGTGAGTACTGTGAGCACTATAATGTGTGAGTACTGTCAACACTATAATGTGTGAGTACTGTCAACACTATAATGAGTTAGTACTGTCAACACTATGATGTGTGAGTACTGTCAACACTATAATATGTGAGTACTGTCAACACTATAATGTGTGTGTACTGTCAGCACTGTGATGTGTGAGTACTGTCAACACTATAATGTGTGAGTACTGTCAACACTATAATGTGTGAGTACTGTCAACACTGTGATGTGTGAGTACTGTCAACACCATGATGTGTGAGTACTGTCAACACTATAATGTGTGAGTACTGTCAACACTATAATGTGTGAGTACTGTCAACACTATAATGTGTGTACTGTCAGCACTGTGATCTGTGAGTACTGTCAACACTATAATGTGTGAGTACTGTCAACACTATAATGTGTGAGTACTGTCAACACTGTGATGTGTGAGTACTGTCAACACCATGATGTGTGAGTACTGTCAACACTATAATGTGTGAGTACTGTCAACACTATAATGTGTGAGTACTGTCAACACTATGATGTGTGAGTACTGTCAAAACTATAATGTGTGAGTACTGTCAACACTATAATGTGTGAGTACTGTCAACACTGTGATGTGTGAGTACTGTCAACACTATGATGTGTGAGTACTGTCAACACTATAATGTGTGAGTACTCTCAACACTATGATATGTGAGTACTGTCAACACTATAATGTGTGAGTACTGTCAACACTGTAATGTGTGAGTGCTGTAAACACTGTAATGTGTGAGTACTGTCAACACTATAAGGTGTGAGTACTGTCAACACTGTGACGTGTGAGTACTGTCAACACTGTGATGTGTGAGTACTGTCAACACTATGGTGTGTGAGTACTGTCAACACTATAATGTGTGAGTACTGTCAACACTATAATGAGTGAGTACTGTCAGCACTATAATGTGTGAGTACTGTCAACACTACAATGTGTGAGTACTGTGAGCACTATAATGTGTGAGTACTGTCAACACTATAATGTGTGAGTACTGTCAACACTATAATTAGTTAGTACTGTCAACACTATGATGTGTGAGTACTGTCAACACTATAATATGTGAGTACTGTCAACACTATAATGTGTGTCTACTGTCAGCACTATAATGTGTGAGTACTGTCAACACTATAATGTGTGAGTACTGTCAACACTGTGATGTGTGAGTACTGTCAACACTATAATGTGTGAGTACTGTCAACACTATAATGTGTGAGTACTGTCAACACTATTATGTGTGAGTGCTGTCAACACTATGATGTGTGAGTACTGTCAACACTATAATGTGTGAGTACTGTCAACACTATGATGTGAGTACTGTCAACGCTGTGATGCGTGAGTACTGTCAACGCTATGATGAGTGAGTACTGTCAACGCTATAATGTGTGAGTACTGTCATCACTGTGATGTGTGAGTTCTGTCAACACTATAATGTGAGTACTGTCAGCACTGTGATGTGTGAGTACTGCCAGCACTATAATGTGTGAGTACTGTCAGCACTATAATGTGTGAGTACTGTCAGCACTATAATGTGTAAGTACTGTCAGCACTGTAATGTGTGAGTACTGTCAGCACTAAAATGTGTAAGTACTGTCAGCATATAATGTGTAAGTACTGTCAGCACTATAATGTGTGAGTACTGTCAGCACTATAATGTGTAAGTACTGTCAGCACTATAATGTGTGAGTACTGTCAGCACTATAATAATGTGTAAGTACTGTCAGCGCTATAATGTGTAAGTACTGTCAGCACTATAATGTATGAGTACTGTCAACACTATAATGTGTGAGTACTGTCAACACTATAATGTGTGAGTTCTGTCAGCATATAATGTGTAAGTACTGTCAGCACATAATGTGTAAGTACTGTCAGCATATAATGTGTAAGTACTGTCAGCATATAATGTGTAAGTACTGTCAGCACTATAATGTGCAAGTACTGTCAGCACTATAATGTGTAAGTACTGTCAGCACTATAACGTGTAAGATCTGTTAGCACTATAATGTGTGAGTACTGTCAGCACTATAATGTGTGAGTACTGTCAGCACTATAATGTGTGAGTACTGTCAACACTATAATGTGTGAGTACTGTCAGCAGTATAATGTGTGAGTACTGTCAACACTATAATGTGTGAGTACTGTCAACACTATAATGTGTAAGATCTGTCAGCACTATAATGTGTAAGATCTGTCAACACTATAATGTATGAGTACTGTCAGCACTATAATGTGTGAGTACTGTCAGCACTATAATGTGTGAGTACTGTCAGCACTATAATGTGTAAGATCTGTCAGCACTATAATGTGTAAGATCTGTCAACACTATAATGTGTGAGTACTGTCAGCACTATAATGTGTGAGTACTGTCAGCACTATAATGTGTGAGTACTGTCAACACTTTAATGTGTGAGTACTGTCAGCACTATAATGTGTGAGTACTGTCAGCACTATAATGTGTGAGTACTGTCAACACTATAATGTGTGAGTACTGTCAACACTATAATGTATGAGTACTGTCAGCATATAATGTGCAAGTACTGTCAGCACTATAATGTGTAAGTACTGTCAGCACTATAATGTGTAAGATCTGTTAGCACTATAATGTGTGAGTACTGTCAGCACTATAATGTGTGAGTACTGTCAGCACTATAATGTGTGAGTACTGTCAACACTATAATGTGTGAGTACTGTCAGCACTATAATGTGTGAGTACTGTCAACACTATAATGTGTGAGTACTGTCAGCACTATAATGTGTAAGATCTGTCAGCACTATAATGTGTGAGTACTGTCAACACTATAATGTGTGAGTACTGTCAGCACTATAATGTGTGAGTACTGTCAGCACTATAATGTGTAAGATCTGTCAGCACTATAATGTGTAAGATCTGTCAACACTATAATGTGTGAGTACTGTCAGCACTATAATGTGTGAGTACTGTCAGCACTATAATGTGTGAGTACTGTCAACACTATAATGTGTGAGTACTGTCAGCACTATAATGTGTGAGTACTGTCAGCACTATAATGTGTGAGTACTGTCAACATTATAATGTGTGAGTACTGTCAGCACTATAATGTGTAAGATCTGTCAGCACTATAATGTGTGATTACTGTCAGCACTATAATGTGTAAGATCTGTCAGCACTATAATGTGTAAGATCTGTCAACACTATAATGTGTGAGTACTGTCAACACTATAATGTGTGAGTACTGTCAACACTATAATGTGTGAGTACTGTCAGCACTATAATGTGTAAGATCTGTCAGCACTATAATGTGTACGATCTGTCAACACTATAATGTGTGAGTACTGTCAACACTATAATGTGTGAGTACTGTCAACACTATAATGTGTGAGTACTGTGAACACTGTGATGTGTGAGTACTGTCAGCACTATAATGTGTGAGTACTGTCAGCACTATAATGTGTGAGTACTGTCAACACTATAATGTGTGAGTACTGTCAGCACTATAATGTGTAAGTACTGTCAACACTATAATGTGTGAGAACTGTCAGCACTATAATGTGTGAGTACTGTCAACACTATAATGTGTGAGTACTGTCAACACTGTGATGTGTGAGTACTGTCAGCACTATAATGTGTGAGTACTGTCAGTACTACAATGTGTGAGTCCTGTCAGCACTATAATGTGTGAGTACTGTCAGCACTATAATGTGTGAGTACTGTGAACACTATAATGTGTGAGTACTGTCAGCACTATAATGTGTGAGTACTGTCAACACTATAATGTGTGAGTACTGTCAGCACTATAATGTGTGAGTACTGTCAACACTATAATGTGTGAGTACTGTCAGCACTATAATGTGTGAGTACTGTCAGCACTATAATGTGTAAGTACTGTCAACACTATAATGTGTGAGAACTGTCAGCACTATAATGTGTGAGTACTGTCAACACTATAATGTGTGAGTACTGTCAGCACTATAATGTGTTAGTACTGTCAGCACTGTAATGTGTGAGTACTGTCAACACTATAATGTGTGAGTACTGTCAACACTATAATGTGTGAGTACTGTCAACACTAAAATGTGTGAGTACTGTCAGCACTATAATGTGTAAGTACTGTCAGCACTATAATGTGTGAGTACTGTCAACACTATAATGTGTGAGTACTGTCAGCACTATAATGTGTGAGTACTGTCAGCACTATAATGTGTGAGTACTGTCAGCACTATAATGTGTGAGTACTGTCAGCACTATAATGTGTGAGTACTGTCAGCACTGTAATGTGTGAGTACTTTCAACACTATAATGTGTGAGTACTCTCAACACTGTGACGTGTGAGTACTGTCAACACTGTGATGTGTGAGTACTGTCAACACTATGATGTGTGAGTACTGTCAACACTATTATGTGTGAGTACTGTCAACACTGTAATGTGTGAGTACTGTGAACACTGTGATGTGTGAGTACTGTCAACACTATAAAGTGTGAGTACTGTCAACACTATAATGAGTGAGTACTGTCAGCACTATAATGTGTGAGTACTGTGAGCACTATAATGTGTGAGTACTGTCAACACTATAATGTGTGAGTACTGTCAACACTATAATGTGTTAGTACTGTCAAAACTATGATGTGTGAGTACTGCCAACACTAGAATATGTGAGTACTGTCAACACTATAATGTGTGTGTACTGTCAGCACTATAATGTGTGAGTACTGTCAACACTATAAAGTGTGAGTAAAGTCAGCACTATAATGTGTGCGTACTGTCAACACTATAATGTGTGAGTACTGTCAACACTGTGATGTGTGAGTACTGTCAACACTATAATGTGTGAGTACTGTCAACACCATATTGTGTGAGTACTGTCAACACTTTTATGTGTGAGTACTGTCAACACTATGATGTGTGAGTACTGTCAACACTATAATGTGTGAGTACTGTCAACACTATGATGTGTGAGTACTGTCAACGCTATGATGCGTGAGTACTGTCAACGCTATGATGAGTGAGTACTGTCAACGCTATAATGTGTGAGTACTGTCATCACTGTGATGTGTGAGTTCTGTCAACACTATAATGTGTGTACTGTCAGCACTGTGATGTGTGAGTACTGTCAACACTATAATGTGTGAGTACTGTCAACACTATAATGTGTGAGTACTGTCAACACTATAATGTGTGAGTACTCTCAACACTGTGATGTGTGAGTACTGTCAACACTATAATGTGTGAGCACTGTCAACACTATAATGTGTGAGTACTGTCAACACTATAATGTGTGAGTACTGTCAACACTATAATGTGTGAGTACTCTCAACACTGTGATGTGTGAGTACTGTCAACACTGTGACGTGTGAGTACTGTCAACACTATGATGTGTGAGTACTGTCAACACTATAATGTGTGAGTACTGTCAACACTATAATGTGTGAGTACTGTCAACACTATAATGTGTGTACTGTCAGCACTGTGATGTGTGAGTACTGTCAACACTATAATGTGTGAGTACTGTCAACACTATAATGTGTGAGTACTGTCAACACTGTGATGTGTGAGTACTGTCAACACCATGATGTGTGAGTACTGTCAACACTATAATGTGTGAGTACTGTCAACACCATGATGTGTGAGTACTGTCAACACTATAATGTGTGAGTACTGTCAACACCATATTGTGTGAGTACTGTCAACACTTTTATGTGTGAGTACTGTCAACACTATGATGTGTGAGTACTGTCAACACTATAATGTGTGAGTACTGTCAACACTATGATGTGTGAGTACTGTCAACGCTATGATGCGTGAGTACTGTCAACGCTATGATGAGTGAGTACTGTCAACGCTATAATGTGTGAGTACTGTCATCACTGTGATGTGTGAGTTCTGTCAACACTATAATGTGTGTACTGTCAGCACTGTGATGTGTGAGTACTGTCAACACTATAATGTGTGAGTACTGTCAACACTATAATGTGTGAGTACTGTCAACACTATAATGTGTGAGTACTCTCAACACTGTGATGTGTGAGTACTGTCAACACTATAATGTGTGAGTACTGTCAACACTATAATGTGTGAGTACTGTCAACACTATAATGTGTGAGTACTGTCAACACTATAATGTGTGAGTACTCTCAACACTGTGATGTGTGAGTACTGTCAACACTGTGACGTATGAGTACTGTCAACACTATGATGTGTGAGTACTGTCAACACTATAATGTGTGAGTACTGTCAACACTATAATGTGTGAGTACTGTCAACACTATAATGTGTGTACTGTCAGCACTGTGATGTGTGAGTACTGTCAACACTATAATGTGTGAGTACTGTCAACACTATAATGTGTGAGTACTGTCAACACTGTGATGTGTGAGTACTGTCAACACCATGATGTGTGAGTACTGTCAACACTATAATGTGTGAGTACTGTCAACACTATAATGTGTGAGTACTGTCAACACTATGATGTGTGAGTACTGTCAAAACTATAATGTGTGAGTACTGTCAACACTATAATGTGTGAGTACTGTCAACACTGTGATGTGTGAGTACTGTCAACACTATGATGTGTGAGTACTGTCAACACTATAATGTGTGAGTACTCTCAACACTATGATATGTGAGTACTGTCAACACTATAATGTGTGAGTACTGTCAACACTATAAGGTGTGAGTACTGTCAACACTGTGACGTGTGAGTACTGTCAACACTGTGATGTGTGAGTACTGTCAACACTATGGTGTGTGAGTACTGTCAACACTATAATGTGTGAGTACTGTCAACACTGTAATGTGTGAGTACTGTCAACACTGTGATGTGTGAGTACTGTCAACACTATAAAGTGTGAGTACTGTCAACACTATAATGAGTGAGTACTGTCAGCACTATAATGTGTGAGTACTGTCAACACTGTGATGTGTGAGTACTGTCAACACTATAAAGTGTGAGCACTGTCAACACTATAATGAGTGAGTACTGTCAGCATTATAATGTGTGAGTACTGTCAACACTACAATGTGTGAGTACTGTGAGCACTATAATGTGTGAGTACTGTCAACACTATAATGTGTGAGTACTGTCAACACTATAATGAGTTAGTACTGTCAACACTATGATGTGTGAGTACTGTCAACACTATAATATGTGAGTACTGTCAACACTATAATGTGTGTGTACTGTCAGCACTGTGATGTGTGAGTACTGTCAACACTATAATGTGTGAGTACTGTCAACACTATAATGTGTGAGTACTGTCAACACTGTGATGTGTGAGTACTGTCAACACCATGATGTGTGAGTACTGTCAACACTATAATGTGTGAGTACTGTCAACACTATAATGTGTGAGTACTGTCAACACTATAATGTGTGTACTGTCAGCACTGTGATCTGTGAGTACTGTCAACACTATAATGTGTGAGTACTGTCAACACTATAATGTGTGAGTACTGTCAACACTGTGATGTGTGAGTACTGTCAACACCATGATGCGTGAGTACTGTCAACACTATAATGTGTGAGTACTGTCAACACTATAATGTGTGAGTACTGTCAACACTATGATGTGTGAGTACTGTCAAAACTATAATGTGTGAGTACTGTCAACACTATAATGTGTGAGTACTGTCAACACTGTGATGTGTGAGTACTGTCAACACTATGATGTGTGAGTACTGTCAACACTATAATGTGTGAGTACTCTCAACACTATGATATGTGAGTACTGTCAACACTATAATGTGTGAGTACTGTCAACACTGTAATGTGTGAGTGCTGTAAACACTGTAATGTGTGAGTACTGTCAACACTATAAGGTGTGAGTACTGTCAACACTGTGACGTGTGAGTACTGTCAACACTGTGATGTGTGAGTACTGTCAACACTATGGTGTGTGAGTACTGTCAACACTATAATGTGTGAGTACTGTCAACACTGTAATGTGTGAGTACTGTCAACACTGTGATGTGTGAGTACTGTCAACACTATAAAGTGTGAGTACTGTCAACACTATAATGAGTGAGTACTGTCAGCACTATAATGTGTGAGTACTGTCAACACTGTGATGTGTGAGTACTGTCAACACTATAAAGTGTGAGTACTGTCAACACTATAATGAGTGAGCACTGTCAGCACTATAATGTGTGAGTACTGTCAACACTACAATGTGTGAGTACTGTGAGCACTATAATGTGTGAGTACTGTCAACACTATAATGTGTGAGTACTGTCAACACTATAATGAGTTAGTACTGTCAACACTATGATGTGTGAGTACTGTCAACACTATAATATGTGAGTACTGTCAACACTATAATGTGTGTGTACTGTCAGCACTGTGATGTGTGAGTACTGTCAACACTATAATGTGTGAGTACTGTCAACACTATAATGTGTGAGTACTGTCAACACTGTGATGTGTGAGTACTGTCAACACCATGATGTGTGAGTACTGTCAACACTATAATGTGTGAGTACTGTCAACACTATAATGTGTGAGTACTGTCAACACTATGATGTGTGAGTACTGTCAACACTATAATGTGTGAGTACTGTCAACACTATAACGTGTGAGTACTGTCAACACCATAATGTGTGAGTACTGTCAACCCAGTAATGTGTGAAAACTGTCAAAACTATAATGTGTTAGTACTGTCAACACTGTGACGTGTGAGTACTGTCAACACTGTGATGTGTGAGTACTGTCAACACTATGATGTGTGAGTACTGTCAACACTATAATGTGTGAGTACTGTCAACACTGTAATGTGTGACTACTGTCAACACTGTGATGAGTGAGTACTGTCAACACTATAATGTGTGAGTACTGTCAACACTATAATGTGTGAGTACTGTCAGCACTATAATGTGTTAGTACTGACAACACTATAATGTGTGAGTACTGTGAGCACTATAATGTGTGAGTACTGTCAACACTATAATGTGTGAGTACTGTCAACTCTATAATATGTGAGTACTGTCAACACTATGATGTGTGAGTACTGTCAACACTTTAATATGTGAGTACTGTCAACACTATAATGTGTGAGTACTGTCAGCACTATAATGTGTGAGTACTGTCAACACTATAATGTGTGAGTGCTGTCAGCCCTATAATGTGTGAGTACTGTCAACACTATAATGTGTGAGTACTGTCAGCACTATAATGTGTGAGTACTGTCTACACTATAATGTGTGAGCACTGTCAACAGTATAATGTGTGAGTACTGTCAGCACTACAATGTGTGAGTACTGTCAGCACTATAATGTGTGAGTGCTGTCAGCACTATAATGTGTGAGTACTGTCAGCACTATAATGTGTAAGTACTGTCAGCACTATAATATGTGAGTACTGTCAGCACTATAATGTGTGAGTACTGTCAGCACTATAATGTGTGAGTACTGTCAGCACTATAATGTGTGAGTACTGTCAGCACTATAATGTGTGAGAACTGTCAGCACTATAATGTGTGAGTACTGTCAGCACTATAATGTGTGAGTACTGTCAGCACCATAATGTGTGAGTACTGTCAGCACTAGAATGTGTAAGAACTGTCACCACTATAATGTGTGAGAACTGTCAGCACTATAATGTGTGAGTACTGTCTGCACTATAATGTGTGAATACTGTCAGCACTATAATGTGTGAGTACTGTCACCCCTATAATGTGTGAGTTCTGTCAGCACTATAATGTGTGAGTACTGTCAACACTATAATGTGTGAGTACTGTCAGCACTATAATGTAAGAATACTGTCAGCACTATAATGTGTGAGTACTGTCACCACTATAATGTGCGAGTACTGTCAGCACTATAATGTGTGAGTACTGTCAACACTGTAATGTGTGACTACTGTCAACACTGTGATGAGTGAGTACTGTCAACACTATAATGTGTGAGTACTGTCAACACTATAATGTGTGAGTACTGTCAGCACTATAATGTGTTAGTACTGACAACACTATAATGTGTGAGTACTGTGAGCACTATAATGTGTGAGTACTGTCAACACTATAATGTGTGAGTACTGTCAACTCTATAATATGTGAGTACTGTCAACACTATGATGTGTGAGTACTGTCAACACTATAATATGTGAGTACTGTCAACACTATAATGTGTGAGTACTGTCAGCACTATAATGTGTGAGTACTGTCAACACTATAATGTGTGAGTGCTGTCAGCCCTATAATGTGTGAGTACTGTCAACACTATAATGTGTGAGTACTGTCAGCACTATAATGTGTGAGTACTGTCTACACTATAATGTGTGAGTACTGTCAACACTATAATGTGTGAGTACTGTCAGCACTATAATGTGTGAGTACTGTCAGCACTATAATGTGTGAGTGCTGTCAGCACTATAATGTGTGAGTACTATCAGCACTATAATGTGTAAGTACTGTCAGCACTATAATGTGTGAGTACTGTCAGCACTATAATGTGTGAGTACTGTCAGCACTATAATGTGTGAGTACTGTCAGCACTATAATGTGTGAGTACTGTCAGCACTATAATGTGTGAGTACTGTCAGCACTATAATGTGTGAGTACTGTCAGCACTATAATGTGTGAGTACTGTCAGCACTATAATGTGTGAGTACTGTCAGCACTATAATGTGTAAGAACTGTCACCACTATAATGTGTGAGAACTGTCAGCACTATAATGTGTGAGTACTGTCAGCACTATAATGTGTGAATACTGTCAGCACTATAATGTGTGAGTACTGTCACCCCTATAATGTGTGAGTTCTGTCAGCACTATAATGTGTGAGTACTGTCAACACTATAATGTGTGAGTACTGTCAGCACTATAATGTAAGAATACTGTCAGCACTATAATGTGTGAGTACTGTCACCACTATAATGTGCGAGTACTGTCAGCACTATAATGTGTGAGTACTGTCAGCACTGTAATGTATGTAGTGTCCGCACTGTGATGTGTGAGTACTGTCAAAACTATAATGTGTGAGTACTGTCAACACTATAATGTGTGAGTACTGTCAACACTGTGATGTGTGAGTACTGTCAACACTATGATGTGTGAGTACTGTCAACACTATAATGTGTGAGTACTCTCAACACTATGATATGTGAGTACTGTCAACACTATAATGTGTGAGTACTGTCAACACTGTAATGTGTGAGTGCTGTAAACACTGTAATGTGTGAGTACTGTCAACACTATAAGGTGTGAGTACTGTCAACACTGTGACGTGTGAGTACTGTCAACACTGTGATGTGTGAGTACTGTCAACACTATGGTGTGTGAGTACTGTCAACACTATAATGTGTGAGTACTGTCAACACTATAATGTGTGAGTACTGTCAACACTATAAAGTGTGAGTACTGTCAACACTATAATGAGTGAGTACTGTCAGCACTATAATGTGTGAGTACTGTCAACACTGTGATGTGTGAGTACTGTCAACACTATAAAGTGTGAGTACTGTCAACACTATAATGAGTGAGTACTGTCAGCACTATAATGTGTGAGTACTGTCAACACTACAATGTGTGAGTACTGTGAGCACTATAATGTGTGAGTACTGTCAACACTATAATGTGTGAGTACTGTCAACACTATAATTAGTTAGTACTGTCAACACTATGATGTGTGAGTACTGTCAACACTATAATATGTGAGTACTGTCAACACTATAATGTGTGTGTACTGTCAGCACTATAATGTGTGAGTACTGTCAACACTATAATGTGTGAGTACTGTCAACACTGTGATGTGTGAGTACTGTCAACACTATAATGTGTGAGTACTGTCAACACTATAATGTGTGAGTACTGTCAACACTATTATGTGTGAGTGCTGTCAACACTATGATGTGTGAGTACTGTCAACACTATAATGTGTGAGTACTGTCAACACTATGATGTGAGTACTGTCAACGCTGTGATGCGTGAGTACTGTCAACGCTATGATGAGTGAGTACTGTCAACGCTATAATGTGTGAGTACTGTCATCACTGTGATGTGTGAGTTCTGTCAACACTATAATGTGAGTACTGTCAGCACTGTGATGTGTGAGTACTGTCAACACTATAATGTGTGAGTACTGTCAACACTATAATGTGTGAGTACTGTCAGCACTATAATGTGTAAGTACTGTCAGCACTGTAATGTGTGAGTACTGTCAGCACTAAAATGTGTAAGTACTGTCAGCATATAATGTGTAAGTACTGTCAGCACTATAATGTGTGAGTACTGTCAGCACTATAATGTGTAAGTACTGTCAGCACTATAATGTGTGAGTACTGTCAGCACTATAATGTGTAAGTACTGTCAGCGCTATAATGCGTAAGTACTGTCAGCACTATAATGTGTGAGTACTGTCAACACTATAATGTGTGAGTACTGTCAACACTATAATGTGTGAGTACTGTCAGCATATAATGTGTAAGTACTGTTAGCATATAATGTGTAAGTACTGTCAGCATATAATGTGTAAGTATTGTCAGCATATAATGTGTAAGTACTGTCAGCATATAATGTGTAAGTACTGTCAGCACTATAATGTGTAAGTACTGTCAGCACTATAATGTGTAAGTACTGTCAGCACTATAATGTGTGAGTACTGTCAGCACTATAATGTGTGAGTACTGTCAGCACTATAATGTGTGAGTACTGTCAGCACTATAATGTGTGAGTACTGTCAGCACTATAATGTGTGAGTACTGTCAGCACTATAATGTGTGAGTACTGTCAACACTATAATGTGTGAGTACTGTCAGCACTATAATGTGTGAGTACTGTCAGCACTATAATGTGTGAGTACTGCCAGCACTATAATGTGTGAGTACTGTCAGCACTATAATGTGTGAGTACTGTCAGCACTATAATGTGTAAGTACTGTCAGCACTATAATGTGTGAGTACTGTCAGCACTATAAAGTATGAGTACTGTCAGCACTGTAATGTGTGAGTACTCTCAGCACTATAATGTGTGAGTACTGTCAGCACTATAATGTGTGAGTACTGTCAGCACTGTAATGTGTGAGTACTGTCAGCACTATAATGTGTAAGTACTGTCAGCATATAATGTGTAAGTACTGTCAACACTATAATGTGTGAGTACTGTCAGCACTATAATGTGTGAGTACTGTCAGCACTATAATGTGTGAGTACTGTCAACACTATAATGTGTGAGTACTGTCAGCACTATAATGTGTGAGTACTGTCAGCACTATAATGTGTGAGTACTGTCAACACTATAATGTGTGAGTACTGTCAACACTATAATGTGTGAGTACTGTCAGCACTATAATGTGTGAGTACTGTTAGCATATAATGTGTATAATGAGTACTGTCAACACTATAATGTGTGAGTACTGTCAGCACTATAATGTGTGAGTACTGTCAGCACTATAATGTGTGAGTACTGTCAGCACTATAATGTGTGAGTACTGTCAGCACTATAATGTGTGAGTACTGTCAGCACTATAATGTGTGAGTACTGTCAGCACTATAATGTGTGAGTACTGTCAGCACTATAATGTGTGAGTACTGTCAGCACTACTAATGTGTGAGTACTGTCAGCACTATAATGTGTGAGTACTGTCAGCACTATAATGTGTGAGTACTGTCAGCACTATAATGTGTGAGTACTGTCAGCACTATAATGTGTGAGTACTGTCAGCACTATAATGTGTGAGTACTGTCAGCACTATAATGTGTGAGTACTGTCAACACTATAATGTGTGAGTACTGTCAGCACTATAATGTGTGAGTACTGTCAGCACTATAATGTGTGAGTACTGTCAGCACTATAATGTGTGAGTACTGTCAACACTATAATGTGTGAGTACTGTCAGCACTATAATGTGTGAGTACTGTCAGCACTATAATGTGTGAGTACTGTCAGCACTATAATGTGTGAGTACTGTCAACACTATAATGTGTGAGTACTGTCAACACTATAATGTGTGAGTACTGTCAGCACTATAATGTGTGAGTACTGTCAGCACTATAATGTGTGAGTACTGTCAGCACTATAATGTGTGAGTACTGTCAGCACTATAATGTGTGAGTACTGTCAGCACTATAATGTGTGAGTACTGTCAGCACTATAATGTGTGAGTACTGTCAACACTATAATGTGTGAGTACTGTCAGCACTATAATGTGTGAGTACTGTCAGCACTATAATGTGTGAGTACTGTCAGCACTATAATGTGTGAGTACTGTCAGCACTATAATGTGTGAGTACTGTCAGCACTATAATGTGTGAGTACTGTCAGCACTATAATGTGTGAGTACTGTCATCACTATAATGTGTGAGTTCTGTCAGCACTATAATGTGTGAGTACTGTCAGCACTATAATGTGTGAGTACGGTCAGCACTATAATGTGTGAGTACTGTCAGCACTGTAATGTGTGAGTACTGTCAGCACTATAATGTGTGAGTACTGTCAGCACTATAATGTGTGAGTACTGTCAGCATTATAATGTGTAATTACTGTCAGCACTATAATGTGTGAGTACTGTCAGCACTATAATGTGTGAGTACTGTCAGCACTATAATGTGTGAGTACTGTCAGCACTATAATGTGTGAGTACTGTCAGCACTATAATGTGTGAGTACTGTCAGCACTATAATGTGTGAGTACTGTCAGCACTGTAATGTGTGAGTACTGTCAGCACTATAATGTGTGAGTACTGTCAGCACTATAATGTGTGAGTACTGTCAGCACTTTAATGTGTGAGTACTGTCAGCACAATAATGTGTGAGTACTGTCAGCACTATAATGTGTGAGTACTGTCAGCACTGTAATGTGTGAGTACTGTCAGCACTATAATGTGTGAGTACTGTCACAACTATAATGTGTGAGTACTGTCAGCACTATAATGTGTGAGTACTGTCAGCACTATAATGTGTGAGTACTGTCAGCACTATAATGTGTGAGTACTGTCAGCACTATAATGTGTGAGTACTGTCAGCACTATAATGTGTGAGTACTGTCAGCACTATAATGTGTGAGTACTGTCAGCACTATAATGTGTGAGTACTGTCAGCACTATAATGTGTGAGTACTGTCAGCACTGTAATGTGTGAGTACTGTCAGCACTATAATGTGTGAGTACTGTCAGCACTATAATGTGTGAGTACTGCCAGCACTATAATGTGTGAGTACTGTCAGCACTATAATATGTGAGTACTGTCAACACTATAATGTGTGAGTACTGTCAGCACTATAATGTGTGAGTACTGTCAAAACTATAATGTGTGAGTGCTGTCAGCACTATAATGTGTGAGTACTGTCAACACTATAATGTGTGAGTACTGTCAGCACTATAATGTGTGAGTACTGTCAACACTATAATGTGTGAGTACTGTCAACACTATAATGTGTGAGTACTGTCAACACTATAATGTGTGAGTACTGTCAGCACTATAATGTGTGAGTACTGTCAGCACTATAATGTGTGAGTACTGTCAACACTATAATGTGTGAGTACTGTCAACACTATAATGTGTGAGTACTGTCAGCACTATAATGTGTGAGTACTGTCAGCACTATAATGTGTGAGTACTGTCAGCACTATAATGTGTAAGATCTGTCAACACTATAATGTGTGAGTACTGTCAGCACTATAATGTGTGAGTACTGTCAACACTATAATGTGTAAGATCTGTCAACACTATAATGTGTGAGTACTGTCAACACTATAATGTGTGAGTACTGTCAACACTATAATGTGTGAGTACTGTCAACACTATAATGTGTGAGTACTGTCAGCACTATAATGTGTGAGAACTGTCAGCACTATAATGTGTGAGTACTGTCATGACTATAATGTGTGAGTACTGTCAACACTATAATGTGTGAGTACTGTCAGCACTATAATGTGTGAGTACTGTCAACAGTATAATGTGTGAGTACTGTCAGCACTATAATGTTTGAGTACTGTCAGCACTATAATGTGTGAGTGCTGTCAGCACTATAATGTGTGAGTACTATCAGCACTATAATGTATAAGTACTGTCAGCACTATAATGTGTGAGTACTGTCAGCACTATAATGTGTGAGAACTGTCAGCACTATAATGTGTGAGTACTGTCAGCACTATAATGTGTGAGTACTGTCAGCACTATAATGTGTGAGTACTGTCAGCACTATAATGTGTGAGTACTGTCAGCACTATAATGTGTGAGTACTGTCAGCACCATAATGTGTGAGTACTGTCAGCACTAGAATGTGTAAGTACTGTCACCAATATAATGTGTGAGTACTGTCAGCACTATAATGTGCGAGTACTGTCAGCACTATAATGTGTGAGTACTGTCAGCACTATAATGTGTGAGTACTGTCAGCACTATAATGTGTGAGTACTGTCAGCACTATAATATGTGAGTACTGTCAGCACTATAATGTGTAAGTACTGTCAGCGCTATAATGTGTGAGTACTGTCTGCACTATAATGGGTAAGTACTGTCAGCACTATAATGTGTGTGTACTGTCAGCACTATAATGTGTGAATACTGTCAGCACTATAATGTGTGAGTACTGTCAGCACTATAATGTGTGAGTACTGTCAGCACTATAATGTGTGAGTACTGTCAACACTATAATGTGTGAGTACTGTCAGCACTATAATGTGTGAGTACTGTCAGCACTATAATGTGTGAGTACTGTCAGCACTATAATGTGTGAGTACTGTCAGCACTATAATGTGTGAGTACTGTCAGCACTATAATGTGTGAGTACTGTCAGCACTATAATGTGTGAGTACTGTCAGCACTATAATGTGTGAGTACTGTCAGCACTATAATGTGTGAGTACTGTCAGCACTATAATGTGTGAGTAGTGTCAGCACTATAATGTGTAAGTACTGTCAGCACTATAATGTGTGAGTACTGTCAACACTATAATGTGTGAGTACTGTCAGCACTATAATGTGTGAGTACTGTCAGCACTATAATGTGTGAGTACTGTCAGCACTATAATGTGTGAGTACTGTCAGCACTATAATGTGTGAGTACTGTCAGCACTATAATGTGTGAGTACTGTCAGCACTATAATGTGTGAGTACTGTCAGCACTATAATGTGTGAGTACTGTCAGCACTATAATGTGTGAGTACTGTCAGCACTATAATGTGTGAGTACTGTCAACACTATAATGTGTGAGTACTGTCAGCACTATAATGTGTGAGTACTGTCAGCACTATAATGTGTGAGTACTGTCAGCACAATAATGTGTGAGTACTGTCAGCACTTTAATGTGTGAGTACTGTCAGCACTATAATGTGTGAGTACTGTCAGCACTATAATGTGTGAGTACTGTCAGCACTTTAATGTGTGAGTACTGTCAGCACTATAATGTGTGAGTACTGTCAGCACTATAATGTGTGAGTACTGTCAGCACTATAATGTGTGAGTACTGTCAGCACTATAATGTGTGAGTACTGTCAGCACTATAATGTGTGAGTACTGTCAGCACTATAATGTGTGAGTACTGTCAGCACTATAATGTGTGAGTACTGTCAGCACTATAATGTGTGAGTACTGTCAGCACTATAATGTGTGAGTACTGTCAGCACAATAATGTGTGAGTACTGTCAGCACTTTAATGTGTGAGTACTGTCAGCACTATAATGTGTGAGTACTGTCAGCACTATAATGTGTGAGTACTGTCAGCACTGTAATGTGTGAGTACTGTCAGCACTATAATGTGTGAGTACTGTCAGCACTATAATGTGTGAGTACTGTCAGCACTATAATGTGTGAGTACTCTCAGCACTGTAATGTGTGAGTACTGTCAGCACGATAATGTGTGAGTACTGTCAGCACTATAATGTGTGAGTACTGTCAGCACTTTAATGTGTGAGTACTGTCAGCACTATAATGTGTGAGTACTGTCAGCACTATAATGTGTGAGTACTGTCAGCACTATAATGTGTGAGTACTGTCAGCACTATAATGTGTCAGTACTGTCACCACTATAATGTGTGAGTACTGTCAGCACTATAATGTGAGAGTACTGTCAGCACTATAATGTGTGAGTACTGTCAGCACTATAATGTGTGAGTACTGTCAGCACTATAATGTGTGAGTACTGTCAGCACTATAATGTGTGAGTACTGTCAGCACAATAATGTGTGAGTACTGTCAGCACTATAATGTGTGAGTTATGTCACCAATATAATGTGTGAGTACTGTCAGCACTATAATGTGTGAGTACTGTCAGCACTATAATGTGTGAGTACTGTCAGCACTATAATGTGTGAGTACTGTCAGCACTATAATGTGTGAGTACTATCAGCACTATAATGTGTGAGTTCTGTCAGCACTATAATGTGTGAGTACTGTCAGCACTATAATGTGTGAGTACTGTCAGCACTATAATGTGTGAGTACTGTCAGCACTATAATGTGTGAGTACTGTCAGCACTATAATGTGTGAGTACTGTCAGCACTATAATGTGTGAGTACTGTCAGCACTATAATGTGTGAGTACTGTCAGCACTTTAATGTGTGAGTACTGTCAGCACTATAATGTGTGAGTACTGTCAGCACTATAATGTGTGAGTACTGTCAGCACTTTAATGTGTGAGTACTGTCAGCACTATAATGTGTGAGTACTGTCAGCACTATAATGTGTGAGTACTGTCAGCACTATAATGTGTGAGTACTGTCAGCACTATAATGTGTGAGTACTGTCAGCACTATAATGAGTGAGTACTGTCAGCACTATAATGTGTGAGTACTGTCAGCACTATAATGTGTGAGTACTGTCAGCACTATAATGTGTGAGTACTGTCAGCACTATAATGTGTGAGTACTGTCAGCACTGTAATGTGTGAGTACTGTCAGCACTATAATGTGTGAGTACTGTCAGCACTATAATGTGTGAGTACTGTCAGCACTTTAATGTGTGAGTACTGTCAGCACTATAATGTGTGAGTACTGTCAGCACTATAATGTGTGAGTACTGTCAGCACTATAATGTGTGAGTACTGTCAGCACTATAATGTGTGAGTACTGTCAGCACTGTAATGTGTGAGTACTGTCAGCACTATAATGTGTGAGTACTGTCAGCACTATAATGTGTGAGTACTGTCAGCACTATAATGTGTGAGTACTGTCAGCACTATAATGTGTGAGTACTGTCAACACTATAATGTGTGAGTACTGTCAGCACTATAATGTGTGAGTACTGTCAGCACTATAATGTGTGAGTACTGTCAACACTATAATGTGTGAGTACTGTCAGCACTATAATGTGTGAGTACTGTCAGCACTATAATGTGTGAGTACTGTCAGCACTATAATGTGTGAGTACTGTCAGCACTATAATGTGTGAGTACTGTCAACACTATAATGTGTGAGTACTGTCAGCACTATAATGTGTGAGTACTGTCAGCACTATAATGTGTGAGTACTGTCAGCACTATAATGTGTGAGTACTGTCAGCACTATAATGTGTGAGTACTGTCAACACTATAATGTGTGAGTACTGTCAGCACTATAATGTGTGAGTACTGTCAACACTATAATGTGTGAGTACTGTCAGCACTATAATGTGTGAGTACTGTCAGCACTATAATGTGTGAGTACTGTCAGCACTATAATGTGTGAGTACTGTCAGCACTATAATGTGTGAGTACTGTCAGCACTATAATGTGTGAGTACTGTCAACACTATAATGTGTGAGTACTGTCAGCACTATAATGTGTGAGTACTGTCAGCACTATAATGTGTGAGTACTGTCAGCACTATAATGTGTGAGTACTGTCAGCACTATAATGTGTGAGTACTGTCAGCACTATAATGTGTGAGTACTGTCAGCACTATAATGTGTGAGTACTGTCAGCACTATAATGTGTGAGTACTGTCAGCACTATAATGTGTGAGTACTGTCAGCACTATAATGTGTGAGTACTGTCAGCACTATAATGTGTGAGTACTGTCAGCACTATAATGTGTGAGTACTGTCAGCACTATAATTTGTGAGTACTGTCAGCACTATAATGTGTAAGTACTGTCAGCACTATAATGTGTGAGTACTGTCAGCACTATAATGTGTGAGTACTGTCAGCACTATAATGTGTGAGTACTGTCAGCACTATAATGTGTGAGTACTGTCAGCACTATAATGTGTGAGTACTGTCAGCACTATAATGTGTGAGTACTGTCAGCACTATAATGTGTGAGTACTATCAGCACTATAATGTGTGAGTGCTGTCAGCACTATAATGTGTGAGTACTGTCAGCACTATAATGTGTGAGTACTGTCAGCACTATAATGTGTGAGTACTGTCAGCACTATAATGTGTGAGTACTATCAGCACTATAATGTGTGAGTGCTGTCAGCACTATAATGTGTGAGTACTGTCAGCACTATAATGTGTGAGTACTGTCAGCACTATAATGTGTGAGTACTGTCAGCACTATAATGTGTGAGTACTGTCAGCACTATAATGTGTGAGTACTGTCAGCACTATAATGTGTGAGTACTGTCAGCACTATAATGTGTGTGAGTACTGTCAGCACTATAATGTGTGAGTACTGTCAGCACTATAATGTGTGAGTATAATGTGTGAGTACTGTCACCACTATAATGTGTGAGTACTGTCAGCACTATAATGTGTGAGTACTGTCAACACTATAATGTGTGAGTACTGTCAGCACTATAATGTGTGAGTACTGTCAGCACTATAATGTGTGAGTACTGTCAGCACTATAATGTGTGAGTACTGTCAACACTATAATGTGTGAGTACTGTCAGCACTATAATGTGTGAGTACTGTCAGCACTATAATGTGTGAGTACTGTCAGCACTATAATGTGTGAGTACTGTCAGCACTATAATGTGTGAGTACTGTCAGCACTATAATGTGTGAGTACTGTCAGCACTATAATGTGTGAGTACTGTCAGCACTATAATGTGTGAGTACAGTCAGCACTATAATGTGTGAGTACTGTCAGCACTATAATGTGTGAGTACTGTCAGCACTATAGTGTGTGAGTACTGTCAGCACTATAATGTGTGAGTACTGTCACCACTATAATGTGTGAGTACTGTCAGCACTATAATGTGTGAGTACTGTCAACACTATAATGTGTGAGTACTGTCAGCACTATAATGTGTGAGTACTGTCAGCACTATAATGTGTGAGTACTGTCAGCACTATAATGTGTGAGTACCGTCAGCACTTTAATGTGTGAGTACTGTCAGCACTATAATGTGTGAGTACTGTCAGCACTATAATGTGTGAGTACTGTCAGCACTGTAATGTGTGAGTACTGTCAGCACTATAATGTGTGAGTACTGTCAGCACTATAATGTGTGAGTACTGTCAGCACTATAATTTGTGAGTACTATATAATGTGTGAGTACTGTCAGCACTATAATGTGTGAGTACTGTCAACACTGTGATGTGTGAGTACTGTCAGCACTATAATGTGTGAGTACTGTCAGCACTATAATGTGTGAGTACTGTCAGCACTATAATGTGTGAGTACTGTCAACACTATAATGTGTGAGTACTGTCAACAGTATAATGTGTGAGTATTGTCAACACTATAATGTGTGAGTACTATACTATAATGTGTGAGAACTGTCAGCACTATAATGTGTGAGTACTGTCAGCACTATAATGTGTGAGTACTGTCAGCACTATAATGTGTGAGTACTCTCAGCACTATAATGTGTGAGTACTGTCAGCACTATAATGTGTGAGTACTTTCAGCACTATAATGTGTGAGTACTGTCAGCACTATAATGTGTGAGTACTGTCAGCACTATAATGTGTGAGTACTGTCAGCACTATAATGTGTGAGTACTGTCAGCACTATAATGTGTGAGTACTGTCAGCACTATAATGTGTGAGTACTGTCAGCACTTTAATGTGTGAGTACTGTCAGCACTATAATGTGTGAGTACTGTCAGCACTATAATGTGTGAGTACTGTCAGCACTGTAATGTGTGAGTACTGTCAGCACTATAATGTGTGAGTACTGTCAGCACTATAATGTGTGAGTACTGTCAGCACTATAATATGTGAGTACTGCCAGCACTATAATGTGTGAGTACTGTCAACACTATAATGTGTGAGTACTGTCAGCACTATAATGTGTGAGTACTGTCAAAACTATAATGTGTGAGTGCTGTCAGCACTATAATGTGTGAGTACTGTCAACACTATAATGTGTGAGTACTGTCAGCACTATAATGTGTGAGTACTGTCAGCACTATAATGTGTGAGTACTGTCAGCACTATAATGTGTGAGTACTGTCAGCACTATAATGTGTGAGTAATGTCAGCACTATAATGTGTGAGTACTGTCAGCACTATAATGTGTGAGTACTGTCAGCACTATAATGTGTGAGTACTGTCAGCACTATAATGTGTGAGTACTGTCAGCACTATAATGTGTGAGTACTGTCAGCACTATAATGTGTGAGTACTGTCAGCACTATAATGTGTGAGTACTGTCAGCACTATAATGTGTGAGTACTGTCAGCACTATAATGTGTGAGTACTGTCAGCACTATAATGTGTGAGTCAGCACTTTAATGTGTGAGTACTGTCAGCACTATAATGTGTGAGTACTGTCAGCACTATAATGTGTGAGTACTGTCAGCACTATAATGTGTGAGTACTGTCAACACTATAATGTGTGAGTACTGTCAACACTATAATGTGTGAGTACTGTCAACACTATAATGTGTGAGTACTGTCAGCACTATAATGTGTGAGTACTGTCAGCACTATAATGTGTGAGTACTGTCAACACTATAATGTGTGAGTACTGTCAGCACTATAATGTGTGAGTACTGTCAGCACTATAATGTGTGAGTACTGTCAGCACTATAATGTGTGAGTACTGTCAGCACTATAATGTGTGAGTACTGTCAGCACTATAATGTGTGAGTACTGTCAGCACTATAATGTGTGAGTACTGTCAGCACTATAATGTGTGAGTACTGTCAGCACTATAATGTGTGAGTACTGTCAGCACTATAATGTGTGAGTACTGTCAGCACTATAATGTGTGAGTACTGTCAGCACTATAATGTGTGAGTACTGTCAGCACTATAATGTGTGAGTACTGTCAGCACTATAATATGTGTGTACTGTCAGCACTATAATGTGTGAGTACTGTCAGCACTATAATGTGTGAGTACTGACAGCACTATAATGTGTGAGTACTGTCAGCACTATAATGTGTGAGTACTGTCAGCACTATAATGTGTGAGTACTGTCAGCACTATAATGTGTGAGTACTGTCAGCACTATAGTGTGTGAGTACTGTCAGCACTCTAATGTGTGAGTACTTTCAGCACTATAATGTGTGAGTACTGTCAGCACTATAATGTGTGAGTACTGTCAGCACTATAATTTGTAATTACTGTCAGCACTATAATGTGTGAGTACTGTCAGCACTATAATGTGTGAGTACTGTCAGCACTATAATGTGTGAGTACTGTCAGCACTATAATGTGTGAGTACTGTCAGCACTGTAATGTGTGAGTACTGTCAGCACTATAATGTGTGAGTACTGTCAGCACTATAATGTGTGAGTACTGTCAGCACTATAATGTGTGAGTACTGTCAGCACTATAATGTGTGAGTACTGTCAGCACTATAATGTGTGAGTACTGTCAGCACTATAATGTGTGAGTACTGTCAGCACTATAATGTGTGAGTACTGTCAACACTATAATGTGTGAGTACTGTCAACACTATAATGTGTGAGTACTGTCAGCACTATAATGTGTGAGTACTGTCAACACTATAATGTGTGAGTACTGTCAGCACTATAATGTGTGAGTACTGTCAGCACTATAATGTGTGAGTACTGTCAGCACTGTAATGTGTGAGTACTGTCAGCACTATAATGTGTGAGTACTGTCAGCACTATAATGTGTGAGTACTGTCAGCACTATAATGTGTGAGTACTGTCAGCACTATAATGTGTGAGTACTGTCAGCACTATAATGTGTGAGTACTGTCAGCACTATAATGTGTGAGTACTGTCAGCACTATAATGTGTGAGTACTGTCAGCACTATAATGTGTGAGTACTGTCAGCACTATAATGTGTGAGTACTGTCAGCACTGTGTGAGTACTGTCAGCACTTTAATGTGTTAGTACTGTCAGCACAATAATGTGTGAGTACTGTCAGCACTATAATGTGTGAGTACTGTCAGCACTATAATGTGTGAGTACTGTCAGCACTATAATGTGTGAGTACTGTCAGCACTATAATGTGTGAGTACTGTCAGCACTATAATGTGTGAGTACTGTCAGCACTAGAATGTGTGAGTACTGTCAGCACTATAATGTGTGAGTACTGTCAGCACTATAATGTGTGAGTACTGTCAGCACTATAATGTGTGAGTACTGTCAGCACTATAATGTGTGAGTACTGTCAGCACTATAATATGTGAGTACTGTCAGCACTATAATGTGTATAGTACTGTCAGCACTATAATGTGTGAGTACTGTCAGCACTATAATGTGTAAGTACTGTCAGCACTATAATGTGTGAGTACTGACAGCACTATAATGTGTGAGTAGCACTATAATGTGTAAGTACATATAATGTGTGAGTCCTGTCAGCACTATAATGTGTGAGTACTGTCAGCACTATAATGTGTGAGTACTTTCAGCACTATAATGTGTGAGTACTGTCAGCACTATAATGTGTGAGTACTGTCAGCACTATAATGTGTGAGTACTGTCAGCACTATAATGTGTGAGTACTGTCAGCACTATAATGTGTGAGTACTGTCAGCACTATAATGTGTGAGTACTGTCAGCACTATAATGTGTGAGTACTGTCAGCACTGTAATGTGTGAGTACTGTCAGCACTATAATGTGTGAGTACTGTCAGCACTATAATGTGTGAGTACTGTCAGCACTATAATGTGTGAGTACTGTCAGCACTATAATGTGTGAGTACTGTCAACACTATAATGTGTGAGTACTGTCAGCACTATAATGTGTGAGTACTGTCAGCACTATAATGTGTGAGTACTGTCAACACTATAATGTGTGAGTACTGTCAACACTATAATGTGTGAGTACTGTCAGCACTATAATGTGTGAGTACTGTCAGCACTATAATGTGTGAGTACTGTCAACACTATAATGTGTGAGTACTGTCAACACTATAATGTGTGAGTACTGTCAGCACTATAATGTGTGAGTACTGTCAGCACTATAATGTGTGAGTACTGTCAGCACTATAATGTGTAAGATCTGTCAACACTATAATGTGTGAGTACTGTCAGCACTATAATGTGTGAGTACTGTCAACACTATAATGTGTAAGATCTGTCAACACTATAATGTGTGAGTACTGTCAACACTATAATGTGTGAGTACTGTCAACACTATAATGTGTGAGTACTGTCAACACTATAATGTGTGAGTACTGTCAGCACTATAATGTGTGAGTACTGTCAGCACTATAATGTGTGAGTACTGTCATGACTATAATGTGTGAGTACTGTCAACACTATAATGTGTGAGTACTGTCAGCACTATAATGTGTGAGTACTGTCAACAGTATAATGTGTGAGTACTGTCAGCACTATAATGTGTGAGTACTGTGAGCACTATAATGTGTGAGTGCTGTCAGCACTATAATGTGTGAGTACTGTCAGCACTATAATGTGTAAGTACTGTCAGCACTATAATGTGTGAGTACTGTCAGCACTATAATGTGTGAGAACTGTCAGCACTATAATGTGTGAGTACTGTCAGCACTATAATGTGTGAGTACTGTCAGCACTATAATGTGTGAGTACTGTCAGCACTATAATGTGTGAGTACTGTCAGCACTATAATGTGTGAGTACTGTCAGCACCATAATGTGTGAGTACTGTCAGCACTAGAATGTGTAAGTACTGTCACCAATATAATGTGTGAGTACTGTCAGCACTATAATGTGCGAGTACTGTCAGCACTATAATGTGTGAGTACTGTCAGCACTATAATGTGTGAGTACTGTCAGCACTATAATGTGTGAGTACTGTCAGCACTATAATATGTGAGTACTGTCAGCACTATAATGTGTAAGTACTGTCAGCGCTATAATGTGTGAGTACTGTCTGCACTATAATGGGTAAGTACTGTCAGCACTATAATGTGTGTGTACTGTCAGCACTATAATGTGTGAATACTGTCAGCACTATAATGTGTGAGTACTGTCACCACTATAATGTGTGAGTACTGTCAGCACTATAATGTGTGAGTACTGTCAACACTATAATGTGTGAGTACTGTCAGCACTATAATGTGTGAGTACTGTCAGCACTATAATGTGTGAGTAATGTCAGCACTATAATGTGTGAGTACTGTCAGCACTATAATGTGTGAGTACTGTCAGCACTATAATGTGTAAGTACTGTCAGCACTATAATGTGTGAGTACTGTCAGCACTATAATGTGTGAGTACTGTCAGCACTATAATGTGTGAGTACTGTCAGCACTATAATGTGTGAGTACTGTCAGCACTATAATGTGTGAGTACTGTCAACACTATAATGTGTGAGTACTGTCAGCACTATAATGTGTGAGTACTGTCAGCACTATAATGTGTAAGTACTGTCAGCACTATAATGTGTGAGTACTGTCAGCACTATAATGTGTGAGTACTGTCAGCACTATAATGTGTGAGTACTGTCAGCACTATAATGTGTGAGTACTGTCAGCACTATAATGTGTGAGTACTGTCAGCACTATAATGTGTGAGTACTGTCAGTGTGAGTACACACTATAATGTGTGAGTACTGTCAACACTATAATGTGTGAGTACTGTCAGCACTATAATGTGTGAGTACTGTCAGCACTATAATGTGTGAGTACTGTCAGCACTATAATGTGTGAGTACTGTCAGCACTATAATGTGTGAGTACTGTCAGCACTATAAGGTGTGAGTGTCAGTGTGAGTACTGTCAGCACTATAATGTGTGAGTACTGTCAGCACTATAATGTGTGAGTACTGTCAGCACTATAATGTGTGAGTACTGTCAGCACTATAATGTGTGAGTACTGTCAGCACTATAATGTGTGAGTACTGTCAGCACTGTAATGTGTGAGTACTGTCAGCACTATAATGTGTGAGTACTGTCAGCACTATAATGTGTGAGTACTGTCAGCACTATAATGTGTGAGTACTGTCAGCACTATAATGTGTGAGTACTGTCAGCACTATAATGTGTGAGTACTGTCAGCACTATAATGTGTGAGTACTGTCAACTATACTATAATGTGTGAGTACTGTCAGCACTATAATGTGTGAGTACTGTCAACACTATAATGTGTGAGTACTGTCAGCACTATAATGTGTGAGTACTGTCAACACTATAATGTGTGAGTACTGTCAACACTATAATGTGTGAGTACTGTCAACACTATAATGTGTGAGTACTGTCAGCACTATAATGTGTGAGTACTGTCAGCACTATAATGTGTGAGTACTGTCAGCACTATAATGTGTGAGTACTGTCAACACTATAATGTGTGAGTACTGTCAGCACTATAATGTGTGAGTACTGTCAACACTATAATGTGTGAGTACTGTCAGCACTATAATGTGTGAGTACTGTCAGCACTATAATGTGTGAGTACTGTCAGCACTATAATGTGTGAGTACTGTCAGCACTATAATGTGTGAGTACTGTCAGCACTATAATGTGTGAGTACTGTCAGCACTATAATGTGTGAGTACTGTCAGCACTATAATGTGTGAGTACTGTCAGCACTATAATGTGTGAGTACTGTCAGCACTATAATGTGTGAGTACTGTCAGCACTATAATGTGTGAGTACTGTCAGCACTATAATGTGTGAGTACTGTCAGCACTATAATGTGTGAGTACTGTCAGCACTATAATGTGTAAGTACTGTCAGCACTATAATGTGTGAGTACTGTCAGCACTATAATGTGTGAGTAATGTCAGCACTATAATGTGTTAGTACTGTCAGCACTATAATGTGTGAGTACTGTCAGCACTATAATGTGTGAGTACTGTCAGCACTATAATGTGTGAGTACTGTCAGCACTATAATGTGTGAGTACTGTCAGCACTATAATGTGTGAGTACTGTCAGCACTATAATGTGTGAGTACTGTCAGCACTATAAAGTGTGAGTACTGTCAGCACAAGACTGTGTCAGAACTCTCAGCACAATAATGTGTGAGTACTGTCAGCACTATAATGTGTGAGTACTGTCAGCACTATAATGTGTGAGTACTGTCAGCACTATAATGTGTGAGTACTGTCAGCACTATAATGTGTGAGTACTGTCAGCACTATAATGTGTGAGTACTGTCAGCACTATAATGTGTGAGTACTGTCAGCACTATAATGTGTGAGTACTGTCAGCACTATAATGTGTGAGTACTGTCAGCATTATAATGTGTGAGTACTGTCAGCACTATAATGTGTGAGTACTGTCAGCACTATAATGTGTGAGTACTGTCAACACTATAATGTGTGAGTACTGTCAGCACTATAATGTGTGAGTACTGTCAGCACTATAATGTGTGAGTACTGTCAACACTATAATGTGTGAGTACTGTCAGCACTATAATGTGTGAGTACTGTCAGCACTATAATGTGTGAGTACTGTCAACACTATAATGTGTGAGTACTGTCAACACTATAATGTGTGAGTACTGTCAGCACTATAATGTGTGAGTACTGTCAGCACTATAATGTGTGAGTACTGTCAGCACTATAATGTGTGAGTACTGTCAGCACTATAATGTGTGAGTACTGTCAGCACTATAATGTGTGAGTACTGTCAGCACTATAATGTGTGAGTACTGTCAGCACTATAATGTGTGAGTACTGTCAGCACTATAATGTGTGAGTACTGTCAGCACTATAATGTGTGAGTACTGTCAGCACTATAATGTGTGAGTACTGTCAGCACTATAATGTGTGAGTACTGTCAGCACTATAATGTGTGAGTACTGTCAGCACTATAATGTGTGAGTACTGTCAGCACTATAATGTGTGAGTACTGTCAGCACTATAATGTGTGAGTACTGTCAGCACTATAATGTGTAATTACTGTCAGCACTATAATGTGTGAGTACTGTCAGCACTATAATGTGTGAGTACTGTCAGCACTATAATGTGTGAGTACTGTCAGCACTGTAATGTGTGAGTACTGTCAGCACTATAATGTGTGAGTACTGTCAGCACTATAATGTGTGAGTACTGTCAGCACTTTAATGTGTGAGTACTGTCAGCACTATAATGTGTGAGTACTGTCAGCACTATAATGTGTGAGTACTGTCAGCACTGTAATGTGTGAGTACTGTCAGCACTATAATGTGTGAGTACTGTCAGCACTATAATGTGTGAGTACTGTCAGAGTACTATCAGCGCTATAATGTGTGAGTGCTGTCAGCACTATAATGTGTGAGTACTGTCAGCACTATAATGTGTGAGTACTGTCAGCACAATAGTGTGTGAGTACTGTCAGCACTATAATGTGTGAGTACTGTCAACACTATAATGTGTGAGTACTGTCAGCACTGTAATGTGTGAGTACTGTCAGCACTGTAATGTGTGAGTACTGTCAGCACTATAATGTGTGAGTACTGTCAGCACTATAATGTGTGAGTACTGTCAGCACTATAATGTGTGAGTACTGTCAGCACTATAATGTGTGAGTACTGTCAGCACTATAATGTGTGAGTACTGTCAGCACTATAATGTGTGAGTACTGTCAGCACTATAATGTGTGAGTACTGTCAGCACTATAATGTGTGAGTACTGTCAGCACTATAATGTGTGAGTACTGTCAGCACTATAATGTGTGAGTACTGTCAGCACTATAATGTGTGAGTACTGTCAGCACTATAATGTGTGAGTACTGTCAGCACTATGATGTGTGAGTACTGTCAGCACTATAATGCGTGAGTACTTTCAGCACCATAATGTGTGAGTACTGTCAGCACTATAATGTGTGAGTACTGTCAGCACTATAATGTGTTAGTACTGTCAACACTATAATGTGTGCTGTCACTATAATGTGTGTGTACTGTCAGCACTGTAATGTGTGAGTACTGTCAGCACTATAATGTGTGAGTACTGTCTGCACTACAATGTGTGAGTACTGCCAGCACTATAATGTGTGAGTACTGTCAGCACTATAATGTGTGAGTACTGTCAGCACTATAATGTGTGAGTACTGTCAGCACTATAATGTGTGAGTACTGTCAGCACTATAATGTGTGAGTACTGTCAACACTATAATGTGTGAGTACTGTCAGCACTATAATGTGTGAGTACTGTCAGCACTATAATGTGTGAGTACTGTCAGCACTATAATGTGTGAGTACTGTCAACACTATAATGTGTGAGTACTGTCAGCACTATAATGTGTGAGTACTGTCAGCACTATAATGTGTGAGTACTGTCAGCACTATAATGTGTGAGTACTGTCAACACTATAATGTGTGAGTACTGTCAGCACTATAATGTGTGAGTACTGTCAGCACTATAATGTGTGAGTACTGTCAGCACTATAATGTGTGAGTACTGTCAACACTATAATGTGTGAGTACTGTCAGCACTATAATGTGTGAGTACTGTCAACACTATAATGTGTAAGATCTGTCAACACTATAATGTGTGAGTACTGTCAACACTATAATGTGTGAGTACTGTCAACACTATAATGTGTGAGTACTGTCAACACTATAATGTGTGAGTACTGTCAGCACTATAATGTGTGAGTACTGTCAGCACTATAATGTGTGAGTACTGTCATGACTATAATGTGTGAGTACTGTCAACACTATAATGTGTGAGTACTGTCAGCACTATAATGTGTGAGTACTGTCAACACTATAATGTGTGAGTACTGTCAGCACTATAATGTGTGAGTACTGTCAGCACTATAATGTGTGAGTACTGTCAGCACTATAATGTGTGAGTACTGTCAGCACTATAATGTGTGAGTACTGTCAGCACTATAATGTGTGAGTACTGTCAGCACTATAATGTGTGAGTACTGTCAGCACTATAATGTGTGAGTACTGTCAGCACTATAATGTGTGAGTACTGTCAGCACTATAATGTGTGAGTACTGTCAGCACTATAATGTGTGAGTACTGTCAGCACCATAATGTGTGAGTACTGTCAGCACTAGAATGTGTAAGTACTGTCACCAATATAATGTGTGAGTACTGTCAGCACTATAATGTGCGAGTACTGTCAGCACTATAATGTGTGAGTACTGTCAGCACTATAATGTGTGAGTACTGTCAGCACTATAATGTGTGAGTACTGTCAGCACTATAATATGTGAGTACTGTCAGCACTATAATGTGTAAGTACTGTCAGCGCTATAATGTGTGAGTACTGTCTGCACTATAATGGGTAAGTACTGTCAGCACTATAATGTGTGTGTACTGTCAGCACTATAATGTGTGAATACTGTCAGCACTATAATGTGTGAGTACTGTCACCACTATAATGTGTGAGTACTGTCAGCACTATAATGTGTGAGTACTGTCAACACTATAATGTGTGAGTACTGTCAGCACTATAATGTGTGAGTACTGTCAGCACTATAATGTGTGAGTAATGTCAGCACTATAATGTGTGAGTACTGTCAGCACTATAATGTGTGAGTACTGTCAGCACTATAATGTGTAAGTACTGTCAGCACTATAATGTGTGAGTACTGTCAGCACTATAATGTGTGAGTACTGTCAGCACTATAATGTGTGAGTAGTGTCAGCACTATAATGTGTAAGTACTGTCAGCACTATAATGTGTGAGTACTGTCAACACTATAATGTGTGAGTACTGTCAACACTATAATGTGTGAGTACTGTCAGCACTATAATGTGTAAGTACTGTCAACACTATAATGTGTGAGTACTGTCAGCACTATAATGTGTGAGTACTATCAGCACTATAATGTGTGAGTGCTGTCAGCACTATAATGTGTGAGTACTGTCAGCACTATAATGTGTGAGTACTGTCAGCACTATAATGTGTGAGTACTGTCAGCACTATAATGTGTGAGTACTGTCAACACTATAATGTGTGAGTACTGTCAGCACTGTAATGTGTGAGTACTGTCAGCACTGTAATGTGTGAGTACTTTCAGCACTATAATGTGTGAGTACTGTCAGCACTATAATGTGTGAGTACTGTCAGCACTATAATGTGTAATTACTGTCAGCACTATAATGTGTGAGTACTGTCAGCACTATAATGTGTGAGTACTGTCAGCACTATAATGTGTGAGTACTGTCAACACTATAATGTGTAAGATCAGTCAACACTATAATGTGTGAGTACTGTCAACACTATAATGTGTGAGTACTGTCAACACTATAATGTGTGAGTACTGTCAACACTATTATGTGTAAGATCTGTCAACACTATAATGTGTGAGTACTGTCAACACTATAATGTGTGAGTACTGTCAGCACTATAATGTGTGAGTACTGTCAACACTATAATGTGTGAGTACTTTCAGCACTATAATGTGTGAGTACTGTCAACACTATAATGTGTGAGTGCTGTCAACAGTATAATGTGTGAGTACTGTCAGCACTATAATGTGTGAGTACTGTCAGCACTATAATGTGTGAGTACTGTCAACACTATAATGTGTGGGTACTGTCAGCACTATAATGTGTGAGTACTGTCAACACTATAATGTGTGAGTACTGTCAGCACTATAATGTGTGAGTACTGTCAACACTATAATGTGTGAGTACTGTCAACACTATAATGTGTGAGTACTGTCAGCACTATAATGTGTGAGTACTGTCAGCACTATAATGTGTGAGTACTGTCAACACTATAATGTGTGAGTACTGTCAGCACTATAATGTGTGAGTACTGTCAGCACTATAATGTGTGAGTACTGTCAACACTATAATGTGTGAGTACTGTCAAAACTATAATGTGTGAGTACTGTCAGCACTATAATGTGTGAGTACTGTCAGCACTATAATGTGTGAGTACTGTCAGCACTATAATGTGTGAGTACTGTCAGCACTATAATGTGTGAGTACTGTCAACACTATAATGTGTGAGTACTGTCAGCACTATAATGTGTGAGTACTGTCAACACTATAATGTGTGAGTACTGTCAACACTATAATGTGTGAGTACTGTCAACACTATAATGTGTGAGTACTGTCAACACTTTAATGTGTAAGTACTGTCAGCACTATAATGTGTGAGTACTGTCAACACTCTAATGTGTGAGTACTGTCAGCACTATAATGTGTGAGTAACGTCAACACTATAATGTGTGAGTACTGTCAACACTATAATGTGTGAGTACTGTCAACACTATAATGTGTAAGTACTGTCAGCACTATAATGTGTGAGTACTGTCAACACTATAATGTGTGAGTACTGTCAGCACTATAATGTGTGAGTACTGTCAACACTATAATGTGTGAGTACTGTCAACACTATAATGTGTGAGTACTGTCAGCACTATAATGTGTGAGTACTGTCAACACTGTAATGTGTAAGTACTGTCAACACTATAATGTGTGAGTACTGTCAGCACTATAATGTGTAAGTACTGTCAACACTATAACGTGTAAGTACTGTCAGCACTATAATGTGTGAGTACTGTCAACACTATAATGTGTGAGTACTGTCAGCACTATAATGTGTGAGTACTGTCAACACTATAATGTGTGAGTACTGTCAACACTATAATGTGTGAGTACTGTCAGCACTATAATGTGTGAGTACTGTCAAGACTGTAATGTGTAAGTACTGTCAACACTATAATGTGTGAGTACTGTCAGCACTATAATGTGTGAGTACTGTCAGCACTATAATGTGTGAGTACTGTCAACACTATAATGAGTGAGTACTGTCAGCACTATAATGTGTGAGTACTGTCAACACTGTAATGTGTAAGTACTGTCAACACTATAATGTGTGAGTACTGTCAGCACTATAATGTGTGAGTACTGTCAGCACTATAATGTGTGAGTACTGTCAACACTATAATGTGTGAGTACTGTCAGCACTATAATGTGTGAGTACTGTCAGCACTATAATGTGTGAGTACACTATAATGTGTGAGTACTGTCAACACTATAATGTGTGAGTACTGTCAGCACTATAATGTGTGAGTACTGTCAGCACTATAATGTGTGAGTACTGTCAACACTATAATGTGTGAGTACTGTCAGCACTATAATGTGTGAGTACTGTCAGCACTATAATGTGTGAGTACTGTCAGCACTATGATGTGTGAGTACTGTCAACACTATAATGTGTGAGTACTGTCAACACTATGATGTGTGAGTACTGTCAACACTATGATGTGTGAGTACTGTCAACACTATGATGTGTGAGTACTGTCAACACTATAAAATGCACCAAGTAATGGCCAGTAATCTCCTCAAGCCTTCCATTATACGTCAGAATTCATCAGTACAGGAACGTTCATCAAGTCGTACTGGGCAGCGCTGTATAGCCGTTGTGGTTTAGCGCTTCTTTTTTATTATAATATTAATAATAATAATGGATTTTCGTATGTACCCCACGCAATAAGTAATTGTTATTATTATTATTACTATTATTATTATTATTATTATTATTATTATTATTATTATTATTATTATTATTATTATTATTATTATTATTATTATTTTTATTAATAATAATAATAATAATAATAATAATAATAATAATAATAATAATAATAATAATATTATTATTATTATTATTATTATTATTATTATTATTATTATTATTATTATTATTATTATTATTATTATTATTAAATTTTTATTTACTCTGTGAATTTAATATTAATTACCTGAGGTACAACGTCTTCCTTTGAGTTTTTTCGAGTGAGTGTTTGAGTGTAAGATCTAGTTGTTAATTTAATGTATGACTCTATATGTACATAAATAGTCGATCTCACTTGTTCTATGTGTCTAGTCAGATTTTGTAGTGAACGTAAATATTTGCCAGAATTAGTGATATTCTAGGATGATCGTCCCGTTACCTTGAACACCGTAAAAAAAAAATAAACATTGATTTCAATGGTGATGAAAGACAGGTGTCACAAGCACTGCTGCTTCCAGCTGTGTACCAGCTAGAGTCACTCCTGCTTCCAGCTGTGTACCAGCTAGAGTCACTCCTGCTTCCAGCTGTGTAGCAGCTAGAGTCACTGCTGCTTCCATCTGTGTACCAGCTAGAGTCACTGCTGCTTCCATCTGTGCACCAACTAGAGTCACTGCTGCTCTTGCTGTGTACCAGCTAGAGTCACTGCTGCTTCCAGCTGTGTGCCAGCTAGAGTCACTGCTGCTTCCCCTTGTGCACCAACTAGAGTCACTGCTGCTCTTGCTGTGGTGCTGTTACTGCTGTTCTTGCTGTTTCGGTGAGTGTTGTGATTATTTATTTTGGTTCTGTTACTGATGCTAGCGATTTTCCGCTGTCTATTTTATGTAGGTATAATTAGAATTTATTTTACGTAATTTCATTTCACAATTAGTTTGGCACAATAAAAAAACTTTAAACCCCATTTTGCTGCCTCGTTTTGTTTATGCATCTAATTAAAGTTCTTTTCTATCTCCTTCTCTTAATACTAATGAATCTAATATTTCAGTTCAATATGATAGTGTCAATATTATTTATTTAGCTCAACTTGAAATAATAAACGTCCAATATTTACTTGGAAAATATCCCAGTTTTGACTGACGAGAATCACACTTATTGTCGGATGATTACAATAAACCTGATATTGTCTTGACTTTGGTCGTATCTGCATTATCAGTGACTTGCAATACGTGGCTTGCAATACGTGGCTTGCAATACCACTTTGTGTCACAATGCAATTGATTTGAAACACCACTAAGTATAACAATAATTGCTTGATATAGCAGTGACTTATTTCATAATTGTCTTGTAATATCACTGATTTACAGTGTCACTGATGTGCAGTAAAATTAACTTGATGTTTAACTCATCGTAGAATGTTAACAAGCACCATGGCTTGTTGAAGTGTTTTAGAATCTCAGGTTAAAGTGTTGAAGAAGGAGGTTCTACTAATTCAGGAGGAAAATAGGAGGCTGAAGCTTCGCCTAGATGGGTTTAGGAATGAGTGTGAGATACATGGAGCTGGTAAGGAGGAAATGGTCACCAGTTGTGAGAGTGGCAGCCGCTTTAAAGGGCAAGTGGTTCACAGTTCAGGAAGAAGGATGATGAGGAGGGTTAATAGAGAAGATGTGAAGGTAAAAAATCGATTCTCTGTTCTCCAGGACGAGTGTACTTCAGTGGTTAGCGAGGTTAACGGTACCACTAATTCCCCTGCTAATCAAGGTAGGAATGTTCTAATTGTAGGAGATTCTCAGGTAAGATATATGGACTGTGTTTTTTGTAATGGAGATAGGAAGGTCAGACAGAGGATATGCCTCCCAGGAGCTGGTGTTGGTGACATAATCAGCAGGTTGGATAGTATTATGTCAATGCTGGGGGTAATGACATTGGGAAGGGCAGGAGACAGGAGCTACTGGATAAGTACAGGTCAACCATAAAAGTAGTCAGGTCTAAGGGAGGGATTCCAATCATATGCAGCATCATGCCTAGAAAGGGAGTGCACAATAAATGGATGCCTAGGACAATTGGTATAAATTGCTGGCTAGACAAGTACTGCAAGGAACTTGCATTCCCATTCATTGATAACTGGGAAAAAATATATGGCAAATGTGATATGTATGCAAGGAATGGGGTTCATCTCTCTGGAGTTGGAGTGGTTGCATTAGCCAGCTCGATTGATGATTTGTCTAGGATTTTAAACTGATAGATTACAGAGGTATGGATGTTTGTGGGAAGCAATCAGGCTGCACTATTAGGGTTGAAAACGCTAGATATCACCAGGATACCTCAGGGATATGTTTAAAAGACAACATTCAAAATAAAGTTGCTAGTAAAGGCAAAGCAATTGATCAACAAACAAAGAGAGATAGTAGAGGGCCACGAGTGGCTAGCTCCCATAAGGTTTACTATACAAATAGTAGGAGTTTTAGAAATAAGATAGATTAGCTAAGATTACTTGCAAGTGCAGGTAATATAGATATTATTGCTATTACAGAGGCGTGGTTCAACCTGAAAGATAGAGAAATACCTTCTGAATGCAACATAGAGGGTTATAAACTATTCCAAATTGATAGGGTCAACAAGAAGGGTGGTGGAGTGGCGAAGTATGTCAGGGATAATTTAAATTGATGCCTTAGCCAGGATATAAGATTAGAAACATCAGACACAGAATCTGTTTGGCTACAGTTTCTCGAGGGTCGTGATATATTAATTTGGGTGTGATTTATAGGCCCCCAAAACCTTAATACGGAGAGCAGTAAGCTGCTATGGGACGAAATTCATAAGGAATCTAGACATGAAAATGGTGTGTTAATGGAAGAGTTTAACTTTAGACAAATTGATTGGAACACTATGACAGTAAATCTTGAGTCTAATGACTCTTTTGATACAGTTCAGGATTGCTTTTTAAAACAGTTTGTGACAGACCCAACTACTGGAAACAATCTGCTCGACTTGGTTATTGACAACAAAAAATCACTAATTAATAATCTTGAGGTTAATGATGAGCTTGGGGAAAGTGATCACAAATCACTTAGTTTCAATATATCTTGGAATTACCCAGATAACTGCAATCAAATCTCTTTCCCAGACTTTCGCTTGGCCGATTTCGTGGGACTGAGAAATTATCTGGGTGGGCTAAACTGGGCTGATTTGACTATGGGTCAGATAGGTAGTCTTTATTGCCAATATGACATTTTTCAGAGCATAGTTCTAGCTGCCCAGACAACTTTTGTTCCGAGTAGGGAAATTAGATCTAACAAAAATGATCCCAGTTGGATGAACAATAGATTAAAACATCTCATTGGTCAAAAGAGAGGCATACATAGGCGTATCAAAAGAAGGGATGGGCAGTTAAGAAATCAGTATATTCAATTAAAGATAGAAATAGAAAAGGGAATAAGCAAAACATAAAGAGATTATGAGGCTGAGGTCGCAAGGAATTCGAAGACTAACCCAAAAGGATTCTTTCAGGTATACAGAAGTAAGATTAGGGACAAGATTGGCCCACTTAAGAGTAACTCAGGTCAGATCACTGACAGTGATAAGGATACCTGGAGTTTACCTGGAGAGAGTTCCGGGGGTCAACGCCCCCGCGGCCCGGTCTGTGACCAGGCCTCCTGGTGGATCAGAGCCTGATCAACCAGGCTGTTGCTGCTGGCTGCACGCAAACCAACGTACGAGCCACAGCCCGGCGGGTCAGGAACCCACTTTAGGTGCTTGTCCAGTGCCAGCTTGAAGACTGCCAGGGGTCTGTTGGTAATTCCCCTTATGTGTGCTGGGAGGCAGTTGAACAGTCAGATATGTGTGAAATTTTCAATACTTACTTCGTTTCAGTTTTTACCGAGGAAAATACTAGCGAAACTCCTGAAATAATAGATTGCGTAGAAATTGACGATAATAAACTATGCACAATTGTGGTAACTAGTGACATGGTCCTCAGACAAATAGAGAAATTAAAACCTAACAAATCCCCAGTCCCTGATGAACTGTTTGCAAGGGTGTTAAAGGAATGTAAAGAGGAACTCAGCATCCCTTTGGCTAATCTTCTCAATATATCACTACAAACTGGCATAGTGCCTGATAAGTGGATAATGGTCCCTACCTTCGAACTATAGACCAGTCAGCCTTACCTTCATAGTGGGAAAATTTATGGAATCAATAATTGCCGAAACAATTCGTAGCCATCTTGATATGCATAAATTGATTAATGAATTTCAACACAAATTTACAAAGGGGCGTTCCTGTCTTACAAATTTATTATTTTTTTTTTCACTAAGGTATTTGAGTAGGTAGATCATGGTAATGAACATGATATTGTGTATATTTAAGGCACCCGGAATAGGAGAATTTTTTTCCTGGCTAGAAGCTTGGTTGACAAATAGGCAGCAGAGAGTTTGCATAAATGGGGAGAAATCGGAGTGGTGGCACGTCGCAAGCGGTGTTCCACAGGGGTCAGTGTTGGGCCCGTTGTTGTTCCCAATTTACATAAACGACATAGATGAGAGAATGAATAGCGACATAAGAAAATTTGCTGATGACACCAGAATTGGCCGTCCAATTCATTATAATGAGAACACTAAAGCGCTCCAGGATGATTTGAATAGACTGATGCAGTGGTCGGAGAAGTGGCAGATGCAGTTTAATATAGACAAATGAAAAGTTCTAAATGTTGGACAGGAAAATAACCATGCCACATATCAACTAAATAATGAAGATCTTAATACTACTGATTGCGAAAAGGATTTAGGAGTTCTGGTTAGCAGTAATCTAAAACCAAGACAGCAGTTCGATAGAGTTTGCAATAAAGCTAACAGAATCCTTGGCTTCATATCTAGAAGTATAAATAATAGAAATCCTCAGGTTGTTCTTTAACTCTATACATCTTTGGTTAGGCCTCATTTAGACTTTGCTGCACAGTTTTGGTCACCATATTACAGAATGGATGGCAATGCACTGGAATACGTACAAAGTAGGATAACAAAGTTGATCCCATGTATCAGAAATCTTCCCTATGAGGATAAACTGAGGACCCTGAATATGCACTCTCTAGAAAGGCGTAGAATTAAGGGGTATATGATTGAGGTATATAACTGGAAAACAGTAATAAATAAAGGGGATATAATTAGCGTGCAGAAAATTTCCAGCCATGACAAGACTCGCAGCGATGGTTTCAAGTTGGAAAAAATCAGATTCAGGAAGGATATAGGAAAGCACTGTTTTGGTAATAGAGTTGTGGATGAGTGGAACAAACTCCCGAGTACAGTTATAGAGGCTAAACCGTTGTGTAGTTTTAAAAACAGGTTAGATAAATACATGAGGTGTCTTGTACTTAGCTCAGTGAGGACGTTTGTGTGCTCTCCTTGGACTGAACCAAGATGCCCTCCATCGAGCAACTTTAGCAGAAGCTTAAGGAAGAATTGAGGGTAGCGAACTTGGAGATACGGCGATTGACTGAGGAAAACAAGAGGATTTGTAGTAGTCCTCCTGTTTTGAGTCCTCAGGTCAAGAAGGGAACTTGGACAGTGGCTGGACAGCAAGGAACGAAGTTGACGATCAAGAAAAATGGAAAGACAGAAATGATGAAGAAGAAAGAGACTACTGTGGAAACATCTAATGCATTCTCCGTGCTACCAGATGAATGTGAGTCGACTACTGGGAACGTCACAACAAACGTTACCAAGGAAGGTAAGAATATTGTTGTTGTTGGGGGTAGCCAGGTCAGATACATGGATAGGGCCTCTGCTTGAAGGACAGGAGTAGGAAACAGAGGGTTTGCTTACCTGGGGCTGGGATGGAGGACATTGTTAGCCGGCTTGACAACATCATGAACAGTAATGGGATCAATCCTATTATTTGCCTCAGTGCTGAAGGCAATGATGTAGGCAAGCGTAGAAGTGAGGATTTAGTTAGAAAGTTCAGGACAGCTATAGACATAATTAGGAAGAAGGGGGGGGCGCCCTGTTATATGTGGCATTTTGCAAAGAAGAGGTGTTGGAAATGAATGGTTGTCCAGAGCAATCGGTATTAATTGTTGGCTGGATAAACACTGTAAGGATAATGCAGTACCATTCATTGACAACTGGGACAACTTCTATGGCCGAAATGACATGTATGCCAGGGATGGGGTTCACTTATCCAGGGCAGGTGTGGGTCTTCTTGCTAGCTCAGTTGAGGGGGTTGTTAGGACTTTAAACTATTATTAGTTAGAGGTATGGGTTTAGAAATGATAAATAATGAGTATGGATATATTGACTTATGCTCTGATATTAAGAATCTTAATAGTAACTGTCATGGAGTAACTCTGGGTAATGATAATTTCAGAAATTGTGTAAAAACAAAGTTGAATAGGAAAAATGTGCAGAAGAAAAAACATATGATGGTGTTTTATGCTAACAGACGAAGTGCAAAAAATAAGATTAATGAATTACTTTTGGTAGCATGTGCTGGGAACTTTGATATCATTGCATTAACTGAAACCTGGTATGATTTAAAGAGTCGGGATATGATTACTGAGTGAAATATTCAAGGGTTTAAGTTGTTTCATGTGGATAGATGTAATGGGAAGGGGGGAGGAGTTGCATTATTTGTTCGAGAAAATATTAACTGTTGCATAAAAACAGGTATAAAAATAGATGGAACAGTAACAGAATCTGTTTGGGTAGATTTAGATTTTGCCACCGAAGTGGCTAGTTTATTGTGCACCCCATATCCATCCTGTGGACGGTAGCGCGAGAGCATATGGATACACAAAAGGCCCAGGAACTAGGCCCCAAAGGGTTAACAGGAATACATATGGATTTATATCTACATATCTGTAGTTCACTTATCTGTTACAAGCAAATTTAGGAAATTTGCTTAGTATATCTGGTATCTTATTTTCATTAATAAGATATCTTGACATGTCACATAGGTTAACACATACAGAGTCTGTTTGGATAGAATTTTCAGAGGGGCATGAAAAACTGATTTTAGGAGTGATATACTGTCCCCCAAACTTAGATAGGGACCAAGGGAGACTACTATGAGAGGAAATTGTTAAGGCCACAAGGCACGATAATGTAGTAATTCTAGGAGACTTTAACTTTAGTCATGTTGATTGGAATTTCTTGACTGGGAATTTAGAATCATACGACTTCTTAGAAGTATTTCAGGATTGTTTTTTGAAGCAGTTTGTGACAGAACCTACAAGGGGAAATAACCTGCTTGACTTAGTTATGGCAAACAATGAATCCCTTGTTAATAATTTAGAAATTTCAGAGGAACTGGGTGCTAGCGACCACAAATCAATTACATTTAGCATTGAATGGAAGTACGATAGTAGCGATAACTCAGTAACAGTCCCAGATTTTCGCTTAGGAGATTACGATGGGCTTAGAGAACACTTATCATCTGTTGACTGGGGTAACGAAGAGAGCTATCAATATGACAGTTTTCTGAACACTATACATGCTGCTCAAAGAACGTTTATCCCATATAAAGAAATTAGATCAAATAGAAATGACCCAAAATGGATGAATAATAGGCTCAAATATCTACTAGGGCATAAGAAAGGAATTTATAGGAGTATCAAAAGAGGTGAGGGTCATCTTATGAATCAGTATATTGACATTAAGAGGGACATTAAAAAGGGGATAAGAAAAGCTAAAAGGGACTATGAAATTAAAGTTGCTAGGGATTCTAAAACTAACCCAAAAAGTTTTTTCCAGGTCTATAGAACAAAAGTTAGAGATAAGATAGGTCCCCTTAAAAATAACTATGGGCATCTTACTGACAAAGAGAATGAAATGTGCTTGATTTTAAATAATTATTTTCTCTCAGTTTTTACACAGGAAGACACTAACAATATTCCAGTAATTAATTTTTACAGTGGGCTAGAAGAAGATAAATTATGTAACATCACAGTCACTAGTGAGATGGTTGTGAAGCAGATAGACAGACTGAAGCAAAATAAGTCGCCGAGTCCTGATGAGGTTTTTTCAAGGGTTCTTAAGGAATGCAAAATGGAACTCTGTGAACCATTAACTAATATTTTTAATTTATCTCTTCAAACAGGTGTAGTGTCTGATATGTGGAAGATGGCTAATGTAACTCCTATTTTTAAAACAGGGGACAAGTCGATACCGTCAAATTACCGCCCAATAAGCCTGACCTCAATTGTAGGCAAATTACTAGAGTCAATTATAGCTGAGATTATAAGAAGCCATCTCGATAAGCATAGCTTGATTAATGATACTCAGCATGGATTCACAAGAGGCCGGTCTTGTCTAACTAATTTATTAACTTTCTTCAGTAAAGCTTTTGAGGCTGTTGACCACAATAAAGAATTTGATATTATTTACTTAGATTTTAGTAAGGCTTTTGATAGAGTTCCGCACCATAGACTGTTAAAGAAAGTGGCAGCTCATGGCATTGGGGGAAAAGTGCTCTCGTGGATCGAGTCATGGCTCACTGACAGGAAGCAGAGAGTGTCCATAAATGGGGTTAAATCCGAGTGGGGATCTGTAACAAGTGGCGTTCCACGGGGATCAGTCTTGGGCCCGTTGTTGTTTATAATATATATCAATGATCTTGATGAGGGAATTACTAGTGATATGAGCAAATTCGCCGATGATACAAAGATAGGTAGGATAATTGATTCAAACGTAAATGTTATGGAACTTCAGGAGGATTTAAACAAACTCTATTCTTGGTCAGAAAAGTGGCAGATGCAGTTCAATGTAGATAAATGCAAGGTTCTGAAACTTGGGAGAGCCCATAACCCTAGTACTTATAAGTTAAATGATGTAGAACTTAGCCATACAGATTGCGAAAAGGACTTGGGGGTTATGGTGAGCAGCAACCTTAAACCAAGACAGCAATGCCTAAGCGTACGTAATAAGGCAAATAGATTACTGGGATTTATATCAAGAAGTGTAAGCAACAGAAGTCCAGAGGTCATACTGCAGCTTTATACATCATTAGTAAGGCCTCACCTAGATTATGCAGCTCAGTTCTGGTCTCCGTATTACAAAATGGACATAAATTCGTTAGAAAACATTCAGCGTAGGATGACTAAATTAATACATAGCATTAGAAATCTTCCTTATGAAGAAAGATTGAAGACTCTTAAGTTACATTCACTTGTTAGACGAAGAATGAGGGGAGACCTGATCGAAGTGTATAAGTGGAAGATAGGTATTAATAAAGGGGATGTTAATAAGGTCTTGAGGATGTCTCTCCAAGAGAGAACCCGCAGTAATGGATTTAAATTAGATAAGTTTAGATTTAGAAAGGACATAGGAAAGTATTGGTTTGGAAATAGGGTAGTTGATGAGTGGAACAGTCTACCTAGTTGGGTTATTGAGGCTGGGACTTTGGGTAGTTTCAAATCTAGGTTGGATAAGTACATGAGTGGGAGGGGTTGGATTTGAGTGGGACTTTCACATCAGAGCTTATTTCTTGGGTGGCATTGAAAATTGGGTTGGGCAAATGTTTTGTTAGTGGGATGAATTGTAAAGGACCTGCCTAGTATGGGCCAGCAGGCCTCTTGCAGTGTTCCTCCTTTCTTATGTTCTTATGTTCTTATGTTATTATACTGTCTGTCTCTGTATTCCTCAATAAGTGGACAATTAAGCACATAGTGTTCAAGAGAGTGACCATATGCCTGATCACATAATTTACATTTAGTTTGATCATCATCTGTGTGTCTCCCAAACTGCCAGAAGTACTTGTAACCAAGCCTAAGCCTGGCCACTACAACATCAGTCAGTACTTGTAACCAAGCCTAAGCCTGGCCACTACAACATCAGTCAGTCTGTTCACATTGCAAGTAGCTCCATAAACATACTTATCTACGTTCATGTTATCATAGTGGGTTATAGATCTACTCAGGCTTCTAACTGCATTCCTATAACAATCATTTTCATTATTTACTTCTCTCCTAATATTATTCCTAATGCTAGATACAGTTATACCAAAGTTATATTCTAAATTCTCCTTCTGGGTACTCTTCTTGGCTAACATATCAACTTTATCGTGAAGGAGTAATCCAATGTGTGATGGGATCCATAGCAATTGTACATTAATTCCTTTGTCCCTAATTTTTGAGTGTCTATACCTGACTTCTCCAATGAGCATGTTGTTGGAGTCATTATATGAGTCAAGAGCCTTCAATGATGACATAGAATCAGTAATGATGATAGAGTCAAGCTCAGTGTCATAGGTTAGCTTTAGCGCTATTAGGATTGCAAACAATTCAGTTTGCAGTGTAGACGATAATTTATTATGGTTCTTAACTAGGGAGGTGGCAACAAGAGCAGATGCAGCCCTGCCAGAAGACTCCTGTTTAGATCCATCAGTGTATATAACTTGTGATAACTTATTACTACCAGCTAGGTGAGAAATTTCTTCTTGAGCAGTTGCTCTAACAAGAGATTTAAGGAAGGGATTACTAGCAATGAGCTTCTTGGGAGGGACTTGCAGGTATGTGATATTAAATGAACACATCTTCCATGGAGGGGTGAAATGCTCTTGTTGCCTACAGTGATACAGTTCATGCAGGTTATAAAACTTAATGCAATTGCACGTTTTCACAATCCATTTAGATCTGTGTGTATTTACTTCTAGACACTTGGTAAGATTCACTGTGACAGTGTCTGGTTCGTTTCTCAACATTCTAATACCGAGTACAGTGTTAATTTCAACAATCCTATCACTGATACTAGAAATACCAAGCTCCTTCCTCATGTTAAGAACTTTTGTAGATCTGGGACAACCAAGAATAATCCTGAGAGCTTCATTTTGCATTAACTCCAAGGGTCGGAGAGAACTTTCTCTAGCTAATATCAACATGGGAGCAGCATAATCAATTAAGGACCTAACATAGGCTATGTACATCATTCTCGCGATTCTCACATTAGCACCATAGTTGGGGTTGTAGCCAGCAACATTAGCACCATAGTTGGGGTTGTAGCCAGCAACATTAGCACCGTAGTTGGGTTGTAGTCAGCAACATTAACACCATAGTTGGGGTTGTAGCCAGCAACATTAGCACCATAGTTGAGGTTGTAGCCAGCAACATTAGCACCATAGTTGGGGTTGTAGTCAGCAACATTAACACCATAGTTGGGGTTGTAGTCAGCAACATTAGCACCATAGTTGGGGTTGTAGCCAGCAACATTAGCACCATAGTTGGGGTTGTAGCCAGCAACATTAGCACCATAGTTGGGGTTGTAGCCAGCAACATTAGCACCATAGTTGGGGTTGTAGCCAGCAACATTAGCACCATAGTTGGGGTTGTAGCCAGCAACATTAGCACCATAGTTGGGGTTGTAGCCAGCAACATTAGCACCATAGTTGGGGTTGTAGCCAGCAACATTAGCACCATAGTTGGGGTTGTAGCCAGCAACATTAGCACCATAGTTGGGGTTGTAGCCAGCAACAGCTTTGAGAGCATTTAGCCTAGCTTTACATTTCTTGTTTAGTTGTGGTATAGTGGATTTGTTAAAGGGTACATCTATTCCAAGATATCTGTAAGTTTTAACGTAGCTAATGATTTCACCCTGCAAATAGATGGGTGGGGGATGTCGTTTGCTTGTTAATATCTTTGTTTTAGAGGAAGATATTATGAGGCCTAGTCGATTACAAATTGCTTGAACTTCATTAAGAATGGTATTCATCTTCTTATGCCCTGTTGTATGGATCATGATATCATCAGCATAGCTTATAGCTATATGTTTAGGTGAGGCAGGTAGAGCATTTAGGAGAGCATTAATCTGAATATTAAATAGCATGGGACTAAGAACTCCTCCCTGCGGTGTACCTAAAGACATTTCTTTAGAATCACTTCTGAAGCCTTGGTGGAAGACAGAGGATACTCTATTTGACAGGTATCCTATTATCCAGCAGAGTAAGCTACCACCAATATTCATTTTGGCTAGTTCATGTAGTATAACGGTTCTGTTCGCAATATCTAATGCAGATTTTAGATAAAGAAAAGTGGTAAAACTAGTAGAGGTGTGTGCAGTGAGAAAGGTGGAAATACAGTTCTGCACACTTTTACCTTTCATGAACCCAAAGAGGTAGGGGGAAAGTTGGTGTCTGATTCTGTAGTACAGTCTGTTAAGTATCATTCTTTCAAAGGATTTACAAAGACAACTAGTTAAGGAGATCGGCCTAAGTATCAGGCTGTTGGGGCTTAGGGATGGGCACAATGAGACTATTGGTCCAGGAAGTAGGAAGAACGCCCTCAATGTAACTGAGATTATACAGTGCCAACAAAGGGTTATCAGGCACGTGCCTTAGAGTTCTGAGAATATCATAGGTTATACCATCCTCTCCAGGAGCAGTTGATCGACCTTTGGTTAATGCATTATCTAATTCATACTCGGTAAAGAGGCAATCACTCTCATCAATATTTTGGCTCATAAAATTAATCAGTTTCAACATTTCTTCAGAAGTACTCTCTAAATTTTTTCTAATATGAGATGGAAGGTTTTCATGCCTGGATTTTCGGACCAGTCATTTATGAGGTCATTTGCTTTTTCAAGAGGAAAGGGATGAGCAACATTGCCAGTCTTTTTCCTGGTTATTTTATTTATACCTTTCCAAGCCAAACTTAAAGGGGTGGACCTATTTAATCCACTAACAAACTGTTCCCATTCCTGTTACATAAGTTCTTGCTTTCTATTCCTTGAATTTGTTAGTGCAGCTTGGAACGTTCTGAGCAGGTCTGGGGTTCTACATTCACGGTATGCTTTACCAATCCTCCCAGCTGCTGCATGTGTCAGATTGCGTAGCTGTGGATCATTATAGTATTTACATTGGTTTTTATTGTTCTTTAAAGTGGAGGGTCTTTGTTTCCTATTCCTGCCCACTTGATCTGTGAGAACACTCTCAATAGTGGTAATTAAATCATCATTAAATTTTTGTGTGCCAATGGGCTTGTAATTCTTATACCATTGATCCAAGTGGTTAATAAAGTTGTCTCTGTGTTCTGGTTTGAGAATAAGTTTCCTCCTTCTGTATTTAGCTCCTTGATTGCTGGAGATGTGATCAAGATTGACAGTTGTTAGTCTTGGGAAGTGATCAGATAGAAGATCATCAACTATGACAGAGTCATGCATCGTATATGATGTATTAAATCCAAGACACAGATCTAGTATGAGTTTGTAGAAGGTCAAGAAAAACTAATTCTAGGTGTAATATACCGTCCTCCTGGCTTGGATCACGATAGAAAAGACTTCTTTGGGACGAAATTGTTAGGGCTTCTAGACACAATAACATAGAGATAGTAGGAGATTTTAACTTTAGTCAAATTGACTGGAATTCTTTGACCGGTTATCTGGAGTCCAGTGACTTTATGGAAACAGTTCAGGACTGTTTTCTGAAGCAGTGTGTAACAGAGCCTACCAGGGGTAATAATTTGCTAGACCTAGTCTTGTCAAATAAGTAAACACTCGTAAATAATCTGGAGATCACTGAAGAGCTTGGCACAAGTGATCACAAATCCATCACTTTTAGCATTAACTGGGAATACAAGAATAATGATAATACGGTAAAAATCCCAAATTTTCGTTCTGCCGATGATAATGGACTTAGGGAACACCTGTCAAATCTTGATTGGGGTTATCTAGCTAATGATTTTATTGACGATGATCATACTTATGATTATGAAGGGATCTCCACTTATGAGTTCTTTCTTAATAATGTACACCGTGCCCAGAGTATATACATTCCCCAGAGAGATATTAGGTCTAATAATAACGATCCCAAATGGGTTAACAGGAGGCTAAAGCATCTAATATGGGAGAAAATGAGAAGATACCTTGATGATATATTAGACAGGTGCATTATGTCAGTATCTTTACTAAGGTAAGACACATAGGCAACATTTAGGCAACTTTATTGCGAAACGTTTCGCCTACACAGTAGGCTTCTTAAGTCAAGTACAGAAAGTAGGCAGGAGCAGTAGAGATGTGAAGACGATGTAATCAGTCCATCACCCGTAAAGTCGTAGATCTGAGGTTGTCAGTCCCTCAGCCTGGAGAAGTTCTGTTCCAAAGTCTGGAACTAACTGAAGATCAAGCGACTGAAGAAGCCTACTGTGTAGGCGAAACGTTTCGGAATAAAGTTGCCTAAATGTTGCCTATGTGTCTTACCTACCAAACTGTCGGTATTGTATACCAGTTTTTAATATTCATCTTTTCTAAGTTGATGTTTCGCCAAACAGTGGCTTTACTAGTGGTAGAAGATGAGGTAATCAGTCCCTGAGCAAATATTACAGTCTTGATAAATATTACAGTCATGATAAATATTACAGTCTTGATAAATATTACAGTCTTGATAAATATTACAGTCTTGATAAATATTACAATCTTGATAAATATTACAGTCTTGATAAATATTACAATCTTGATAAATATTACAGTCTTGATAAATATTACAGTCTTGATAAATATTACAGTCTTGATAAATATTACAGTCTTGATAAATATTACAGTCTTGATAAATATTACAGTCTTGATAAATATTACAGTCTTGATAAATATTACAGTCTTGATAAATATTACAGTCTTGATAAATATTACAGTCTTGATAAATATTACAGTCTTGATAAATATTACAGTCTTGATAAATATTACAGTCTTGATAAATATTAAACACTGTCAGGAAGATCTTCCTCACTTGTATAATTCACCATAAATACTATGCTCCTATTTTTATAATTAAGAATATTTCACTAGAAAATAGCAGGCCCCTTTAATGGAAATGGCAGGCCCCTTTCAAGAAAATGGCAGGCCCCTTTAATGGAAATGGCAGGCCCCTTTCATGAAAATGGCAGGCCCCTTTAATGGAAATGGCAGGCCCCTTTCATGAAAATGGCAGGCCCCTTTCATGAAAATGGCAGGCCCCTTTCATGAAAATGGCAGGCCCCTTTCATGAAAATGGCAGGCCCCTTTCATGAAAATGGCAGGCCCCTTTCATGAAAATGGCAGGCCCCTTTCATGAAAATGGCAGGCCCCTTTCATGAAAATGGCAGGCCCCTTTAAAGGAAATGGCAGGCCCCTTTCATGAAAATGGCAGGCCCCTTTAAAGGAAATGGCAGGTCCCTTTCATGAAAATGGCAGACCCCTTTCATGAAAATGGTTGGCACCTTTAATGGAAATGGCAGGCCCCTTTAAAGGAAATGGCAGGCCCCTTTCATGAAAATGGCAGACCCCTTTCAAGAAAATGGTTGGCCCCTTTAATGGAAATGGCAGGCCCCTTTAAAGGAAATGGCAGGCCCCTTTCATGAAAATGGCAGGCCCCTTTCATGAAAATGGCAGGCCCCTTTCATGAAAATGGTTGGCACCTTTAATGGAAATGGCAGGCCCCTTTCAAGAAAATGGTTGGCCCTTTTAATAGAAATGGCAGGCCCCTTTCAAGAAAATGGTTGGCCCCTTTCATGAAAATGGCAGGCCCCTTTCATGAAAATGGTTGGCCCCTTTAATAGAAATGGCAGGCCCCTTTGAAGAAAATGGTTGGCCCCTTTAATGGAAATGGCAGGCCCCTTTCAAGAAAATGGTTGGCCCCTTCCATGAAAATGGCAGACCCCTTTCATGAAAATGGCAGACCCCTTTAATAAAATTGGCAGGCCCCTTTCAAGAAAATGGTTGGCCCCTTTAATGGAAATGGCAGGCCCCTTTCAAGAAAATGGTTGGCCCCTTTAATAAAAATGGCAGGCCCCTTTCATGAAAATGGCAGACCCCTTTCATGAAAATGGCAGGCCCCTTTCATGAAAATGGTTGGCCCCTTTCATGAAAACGGTTGGCCCCTTTAATGGAAATGGCAGGCCCCTTTCAAGAAAATGGTTTGCCCCTTTAATAAAAATGGTTGGCCCCTTTCAAGAAAATGGTTGGTCCCTTTAATGGAAATGGCAGGCCCCTTTCATGAAAATGGCAGGCCCCTTTCATGAAAATGGCAGGCCCCTTTCATGAAAATGGCAGGCCCCTTTCATGAAAACGGTTGGCCCCTTTAATGGAAATGGCAGGCCCCTTTCAAGAAAATGGTTGGCCCCTTTAATAAAAATGGTTGGCCCCTTTCAAGAAAATGGTTGGTCCCTTTAATGGAAATGGCAGGCCCCTTTCATGAAAATGGCAGGCCCCTTTCATGAAAATGGCAGGCCCCTTTCAAGAAAATGATTGGCCCCTTTAAAGGAAATGGCAGGCGCATTTCATGAAAATGGCAGGCCCCTTTCAAGAAAATGGTTGGCCCCTTTCATGAAAACGGTTGGCCCCTTTAATGGAAATGGCAGGCCCCTTTCATGAAAATAGCAGGGCCTTTTCAAGAAAATGGTTTGCCTCTTTCATGAAAATGGCAGACCCCTTTCATGAAAATGGCAGGCCCCTTTCAAGAAAATGGTTGGCCCCTTTAATGGAAATGGCAGACCCCTTTCATGAAAATGGCAGGCCCCTTTCAAGAAAATGGTTTGCCCCTTCAATAAAAATGGCAGACCCCTTTCATGAAAATGGCAGGCCCCTTTCAAGAAAATGGTTTGCCCCTTCAATAAAAATGGCAGGCCCCTTTCAAGAAAATGGTTTGCCCCTTTAATAAAAATGGCAGGCCCCTTTCATGAAAATGGTTGGCCCCTTTCAAGAAAATGATTGGCCCCTTTAATGGAAATGGCAGGCCCCTTTCAAGAAAATGGTTAGCCCCTTTAATTAAAATGGCAGGCCCCTTTCATGAAAATGGCAGGCCCCTTTCAAGAAAATGGTTGGCCCCTTTCAAGAAAATGGTTGGCCCCTTTCAAGAAAATGGTTGGCCCATTTAATGGAAATGGCAGGCCCCTTTCATGAAAATGGCAGGCCCCTTTCATGAAAATGGCAGGCCCCTTTCATGAAAATGGTTGGCCCCTTACATGAAAATGGCAGGCCCCTTTCAAGAAAATGGTTGGCCCCTTCAATGGAAATGGCAGGCCCATTTCATGAAAATGACAGGCCCCTTTCAAAAAAATGGTTGGCCCCTTTCATGAAAATGGCAGGCCCCTTTCAAGAAAATGGTTGGCCCCTTCAATGGAAATGGCAGGCCCCTTTCAAGAAAATGGTTGGCCCCTTTCATGAAAATGGCAGGCCCCTTTCAAGAAAACGGTTGGCCCCTTACATGAAAATGGCAGGCCCCTTTCAAGAAAATGGTTGGCCCCTTCAATGGAAATGGCAGGCCCATTTCATGAAAATGGCAGGCCCCTTTCAAGAAAATGGTTGGCCCCTTTCATGAAAATGGCAGACCCCTTTCACGAAAATGGCAGACCCCTTTCATGAAAATGGCAGACCCCTTTAATAAAAATGGCAGGCCCCTTTCAAGAAAATGGTTGGCCCCTTTAATGGAAATGGCAGACCCCTTTCATGAAAATGGTTGGCCCCTTTAATGGAAATGGCAGGCCCCTTTCAAGAAAATGGTTGGCCCCTTTAATAAAAATGGCAGGCCCCTTTCATGAAAATGGCAGGCCCCTTTCATGAAAATGGTTGGCCCCTTTCAAGAAAATGGTTGGCCCCTTTAATGGAAATGGCAGGCCCCTTTCATGAAAATGGTTGGCCCCTTTAATAAAAATGGCAGGCCCCTTTCATGAAAATGGCAGGCCCCTTTCAAGAAAATGGTTTGCCCCTTTAATAAAAATGGCAGGCCCCTTTCAAGAAAATGGTTGGCCCCTTTCAAAAAAATGGTTGGCCCCTTTCAAGAAAATGGCAGGCCCCTTTCATGAAAATAGCAGACCCCTTTCATGAAAATGGCAGACCCCTTTCATGAAAATGGTTGGCCCCTTTCATGAAAATGGTTGGCCCCTTTCAAGAAAATGGTTGGCCCCTTTCATGAAAATGGCAGACCCCTTTCATGAAAATGGTTGGCCCCTTTCATGAAAATGGCAGGCCCCTTTCATGAAAATGGTTGGCCCCTTTCAAGAAAATGCTTGGCCCCTTTAATGGAAATGGCAGGCCCCTTTCATGAAAATGGTTAGCCCCTTTAATAAAAATGGCAGGCCCCTTTCATGAAAATGGCAGGCCCCTTTCAAGAAAATGGTTGGCCCCTTTCAAGAAAATGGTTGGCCCCTTTCAAGAAAATGGTTTGCTCATTTAATGGAAATGGCAGGCCCCTGTCATGAAAATGGCAGGCCCCTTTCATGAAAATGGCAGGCCCCTTTCATGAAAATGGCAGGCCCCTTTCATGAAAATGGCAGGCCCCTTTCATGAAAATTGTTGGCCCCTTTAATGGAAATGGCAGACCCCTTTCATGAAAATTGTTGGCCCCTTTCATGAAAATGGCAGGCCCCTTTCAAGAAAATGGTTGGCCCCTTTAATGGAAATGGCAGACCCCTTTCATGAAAATGGCAGGCCCCTTTCATGAAAATGGTTGGCCCCTTTAATGGAAATGGCAGGGCCCTTTCATGAAAATGGCAGGCCCCTTTCATGAAAATGGTTGGCCCCTTTCATGAAAATGGTTGGCCCCTTTCATGAAAATTCTGTAATTATTTACCTGGAGTTTACCTGGAGAGAGTTCCGGGGGTCAACGCCCCCGCGGCCCGGTCTGTGACCAGGCCTCCTGGTGGATCAGAGCCTGATCAACCAGGCTGTTGGGCTGTTGCTGCTGGCTGCACGCAAACCAACGTACGAGCCACAGCCCGGCTGATCAGGAACTGACTTTAGGTGCTTGTCCAGTGCCAGCTTGAAGACTGCCAGGGGTCTGTTGGTAATCCCCATTATGTGTGCTGGGAGGCAGTTGAACAGTCTCGGGCCCCTGACACTTATTGTATGGTCTCTTAATGTGCTAGTGACACCCCTGCTTTTCATTGGGGGGATGGTGCATCGTCTGCCAAGTCTTTTGCTTTCGTAGTGAGTGATTTTCGTGTGCAAGTTCGGTACTAGTCCCTCTAGGATTTTCCAGGTGTATATAATCATGTATCTCTCCCGCCTGCGTTCCAGGGAATACAGGTTTAGGAACCTCAAGCGCTCCCAAAATGCTTGTTGAATTCCTCTTTTCATCAACACATTTTTCATGGTATTTTACGAAATAACAAACAACAACAAAAAAAATACCACTGCTGGTGTTAATAAGTGAGTCATCCCAGTAAGATAACGTTGTTTTAGAAGTACATATGTTATACCAGTGAGTTAAAGCGACTTGAAACTTTAATACAGAAAACAGGTTATACGGAGTCTGGACTAACTGGATCGTCTTCTTGGTTACCCGTAAATCCGACCAATTATTAAAATATTTATTGTTTTCCTTTAATTGTTTACATAAGAACATAAGAAAGGAGGAGCACTGCAGGAGGCCTGTTGGCCCATACTAGGCAGGTCCTTTACAATTCATCCCACTAATAAAACATTTGCCCAACCCAATTTTCAATGCCACCCAAGAAATAAACTCTGATGTGCAAGTCCCACTCAAATCCTACCCTTCCCACTCATGTACTTATCCAGGTTAAAAGATTTCATGTTAAAATTTATTATTTTTGGGGCACTTATTCCAACCTAGATGACCAAATTTTAAATAAATTACGTAGAGAAATCTGTTTTTCACAGTCTGACAATCTATACGGAAAGTAAAGAAACAGGGTGTTATGCAGTCAGTTATCATTAAACATGATAAATTAGACACATGTGCAACTCTTGGGTATCTTTATTAAGGAAACGTTTCGCCAGAGAGTGGCTTCATCAGTCCATACACAGGAGAAGCTTGAAGAACATATTGTCGAAGTCAGAAAAATCTCTGTTATAAGGCTGAGTGATGACCTTGTTGCTGTATGATCTCTGGTATTCTGGGTAGAAAGACAGGAATGTGACTCAGTCAGGTCAGTCTAGCAGGTTAAAAATATTCAGTCTACAACTAAATGGAAAAGATTGATTAATTTTTACCGTTACACTGATTAGTGGAAATAAATGGTATAAAATACCGACACAATGGAAATATAAACCCAAGTTTTTAGAATCTATAACCCCACTCGGTACATCATCAGATGCAGCATTCTTCACCTGACCTCAGCATTCTGAACCTGACTATAAATACTCGCGTTCCTTCTACCCTAGGTAGTTCTGTTTGTGACTTGAAAAAGCCCACTGTGTGGGCGAAACGTAGTCAATAAAGGATCACATTATACTGCATTTGTGTTTATATTTCCACACTGATTAGTACTTAATGAACATGATGGGCAAATTGGAGACATAAGGAACAGGTTCAACATAATTATAATGAACTTCAGCTATGATGCATATTTATTCGATTTGTTCTCGTATATTTTAAAATTATATACAAATTTACTGCTTATTTTTTGAGAAACTCTATTAGCAATAATGTAATCAGAGTTGGATTATGTTATTTCTTAAAATGTTGGTTAAAATACGCAATAAATGGATACATTTTTGGAAAATATTCTCTGGTCAATACATGTTTTGTACAACTGATACAATTCATGATTGAATTATAAATATAACCAGTATGATCACATATAAACAATACCACGGGTGGGGTTTGATCCCGACGGTCTGGAGTTCTGAGACTCTGACCGCGGGTTCAAACTCCACCCGTGGTATGGTTTGTTTGCAATCGTGCCATTACGATTTCGTGAGTCATGATCACATATAGTTATGAAAGTTAAGACACATGTGCAACATCTGGATATCTTTATCGTAGACGTTTCGCCATCCAGTGGCTTTATCAGTACAGATTCTAGGACATAATTGGAAGACAGTAGAACTATATACAAAAGATGAGGTAATCAGTCCCTCAGCCTTGGAGTTAGTGTTCACAGCATCGTGGTGGAGGAGAATCTGGAGCAAAGGCAAGAAGACTGGCGGTTATATAGGCGTCAGTGGATCAGGACAAGCAGCAGACGAGGGCATAGTCACTGGTAGGCGGGATTCCCCGGTGGAATTATGTCCTTCCCAAAGAGATGGGTTAGTTGTAGCAGCCGTGAAGAAGGGGAATCCCGCCTACCAGTGACTATGCCCTCGTCTGCTGCTTGTCCTTATCCACTGACGCCTATATAACCGCCAGTCTTCTTTTGCCTTTGCTCCAGATTCTCCTCCACCACGATGCTGTGAACACTAACTCCAAGGCTGAGGGACTGATTACCTCATCTTTTGTATATAGTTCTACTGTCTTCCAATTATGTCCTGGAATTTGTATTGATAAAGCCACTGGATGGCGAAACGTCTACAATAAAGATATCCAGATGTTGCACATGTGTCTTAACTTTCATATTGTCGGTATTTTATACCTTTCTTGCACACATATAGTTATGTTACATAGATCAGTTTTCCAGGTTATGAACTATTATCTTACCTCAGATCTTTAAAACCCAGTCCTATATAAGTTAGGTTTCCACATCACTGACATATGACCAACAACGATCAATTAACACCCAGGTACCTACTTACTGCTAGGTAAACAGTGGCAACAGTGTGAGGGAACATGCTTGATTCCCTGAGCCGGGGATCGAGCCACGGACACTCCGTGTACGAGCTGTCTTACCAGCCGAGATATCAAGAGATAATTTTGTTGGAGATAACGAAAATCACAATTTGTTAATAATATCCCAGCAGGATATTAATGAAGTTACAAGACTGTCTGTCTTGCACTGGCATCTTACTACCTTCACTAGCGTATCTGCAGCTGCTGGTAAATTTATTTTAAGTGGTGCAAGAAACTCTACTTATGCTCCGTTTCTTTGGATCTAACCTGAATGCTATCCATGGGTTGTTTACCCACATTCCCCCCCCCCCTCTACTTGCTTCAGAATTAAAATGAAAATGAAATGTTCGTGGCTCAAGTCGACCACTGAACAATATATCGACATTCTTGAGCTAATATCACGCGCATCCAATGTTCATCTTTAATTTAAACACAGGTGTTGTGACACCTTGCTGCAGCAGCTGTTGGTGGTAGTGTGAACCAGCACTAAACACAGGTGTTGTGACACCTTGCTGCAGCAGCTGTTGGTGGTAGTGTGAACCAGCACTAAACACAGGTGTTGTGACACCTTGCTGCAGCAGCTGTTGGTGGCAGTGTGAACCAGCACTAAACACAGGTGTTGTGGCACCTTGCTGCAGCAGCTGTTGGTGGCAGTGTGAACCAGCACTAAACACAGGTGTTGTGACACCTTGCTGCAGCAGCTGTTGGTGGTAGTGTGAACCAGCACTAAACACAGGTGTTGTGACACCTTGCTGCAGCAGCTGTTGGTGGTAGTGTGAACCAGCACTAAACACAGGTGTTGTGACACCTTGCTGCAGCAGCTGTTGGTGGTAGTGTGAACCAGCACTAAACACAGGTGTTGTGACACCTTGCTGCAGCAGCTGTTGGTGGTAGTGTGAACCAGCACTAAACACAGGTGTTGTGACACCTTGCTGCAGCAGCTGTTGGTGGTAGTGTGAACCAGCACTAAACACAGGTGTTGTGACACCTTGCTGCAGCAGCTGTTGGTGGTAGTGTGAACCAGCACTAAACACAGGTGTTGTGACACCGTGCTGCAGCAGCTGTTGGTGGCAGTGTGAACCAGCACTAAACACAGGTGTTGTGACACCGTGCTGCAGCAGCTGTTGGTGGTAGTGTGAACCAGCACTAAACGCAGGTGTTGTGACACCGTGCTGCAGCAGCTGTTGGTGGTAGTGTGAACCAGCACTAAACGCAGGTGTTGTGACACCGTGCTGCAGCAGCTGTTGGTGGCAGTGTGAACCAGCACTAAACACAGGTGTTGTGACACCTTGCTGCAGCAGCTGTTGGTGGCAGTGTGAACCAGCACTAAACGCAGGTGTTGTGACACCTTGCTGCAGCAGCTGTTGGTGGCAGTGTGAACCAGCACTAAACACAGGTGTTGTGGCACCTTGCTGCAGCAGCTGTTGGTGGCAGTGTGAACCATCACTAAACGCATGTGTTGTGACACCTTGCTGCAGCAGCTGTTGGTGGCAGTGTGAACCAGCACTAAACACAGGTGTTGTGACATCGTGTTTCAGCAGCTGATGGTGGCAGTGAACCAGCACTAAACACAGGTGTTGTGACATCGTGTTTCAGCAGCTGATGGTGGCAGTGAACCAGCACAGAAGAGTTTGCAGAATCTTTATAATCTATGTCATTTAGTTTTGTTGTCTCTGCCTTTACAGTTTTGTCAGTTGTAAACAACAGTGATAATATTAAACAGATTTCCTTATGGTCAAAATGGATTTCTGTTCACAAGAATCTCTAAAAGAGAAGTTGTATCTTTATTGTTTCTTACTGTACTCGTTCTGAACATACTCTGTACCTGTTACCTCGTGTATCAAATATTGGTCTATGATGGTCTATGATGGTATGAACATGAACCATTGTGACTCATTCTCTGACTAAGTTGTTGTTGTATTCCTGAAAACTGCCATATCGACACTTAAATATTTATGATATCATTAATAACGTTGTCCCTGGTGTGTTTTACAATATTTGGCTTCATGTTTTGACAACGTAGTCGTCATCACCACAGTATTGTCTCGTCTACTGAACAATATCAATAATGGTTTCCTGGACACCAGAATTTTTAGTTAAATAGTCCTCCACCTTCATGACTTCTGTTTTTCAGGTGTCAGTGATTTATGTATATGGGGACTATTTTCCATGTGTGGAAATTTGTATAACATTCTAAGTGGTTAACAGAATCTGTTGCAATACAGTCTTGCAATGAAGCCGAATGTTTCTCCACCATTATTCCTTCGTCTGTCACCTGGCTCCGTTATGTTGACGACATTCTCCTCATAACTCCTAAACGCTTCAACGTTCAAGCTCTCCAAGACAAGCTCAACCAGGTCGAGCCTTCAATCCAGTTCACACTTGAAGAAGAAGTCGACAACACTCTTCCTTTCCTTGATGTTCTGCTTTGCAAAGCTGACCACGAACTTCGTTTTAAAGTCTATCGAAAACCCACCAACCAAAACGATCTTCTCCACTTTTATTCTCACCACGACACCAAAACCAAACGTGGTGTAATTATAGGCTTCTTCCTGCGTGCACTCAGAATCTACAGCAATGAGTTTCTTGAAGAATGCACGATGATTGAACAAGTATTTTCTAAACTCCACTATCCTCGTCACTTCATCAGAGACTGCAGACGGCGGGCATTAAACATCTTCAACACACCCAGAGAAGACACTGCCGAGAAGAGATACATAGTCCTCCCCACCAACTCCATTGCCAAACACGTTTCCAACATCTTTTCCAATACCTCATTTCAAGTATCTACCTCCACAACCACGACCATCAAGGACATTACCAATGATAGACAGGACAAGCTTCCACCCTCTGCAGGGGTATACATAATCCCTTGTAATGACTGCAACAAGTTATACGTGGGCGAAACATCAAGGGACCTCCAAACACGTATTTCAGAACACCAATACGCAAGCAGGTCTGACGACACAAGGAATGCCTGCGTACAACACCGTAATTCACACAACCACTTGATAAACTACAGAAACTCAAGACTTATCGCCACAGAAGTCAACACTCAATACCGAAGAATCCTAGAATCATCACTTATTTCTATATCCGACAACTTCAACCAGAATAGTGGCTTCTATAACATAGCTGAACCACTTGCCAAGAAACTTCTTCATCGCTATCCCACATAAGAACACTGTAGAAGGTCTGCTCACAAACTTATCCAATCTCCTTTCCAAGCTACCCAAGTTTTTAGACTCTATAACCCCACTCGGTACATCATCAGATGCAGCATTCTCCACCTGACCTCAGCATTCTGAACCGGACTATAAATACTCGCGTTCCTTCCACCCCAGGTAGTTCTGTTTGTGACTTGAAAAAGCCCACTGTGTGGGCGAAACGTAGTCAATAAAGGATCACATTATACTGCATATGTGTTTATATTTCCATTGTGTCGGTATTTTATACCATTTATTTCCATCGGGATCAATCCTATTATTTGCCTCAGTGCTGGAGGCAATGATGTTGGCAAGCGTAGAAGTGAGGATTTAGTTAGAAAGTTCAGGACAGCTATAGACATAATTAGGAAGAAGGGGGGGCGCCCTGATATATGTAGCATTTTGCCAAGAAGGGGTGTTGGTAATGAATTGTTGTCCAGAGCAATTGGTATTAATTGTTGGCTGGATAAACACTGTAAGGATAATGCAGTACCATTCATTGGCAACTAGGACAACTTCTATGGCCGAAATGACATGTATGTCAGGGATGGGGTTCACTTATCCAGGGCAGGTGTGGGTCTTCTTGCTAACTCAGTTGAGGGGGTTGTTAGGACTTTAAACTAGGATTAGTTAGAAGTATGGGTTTAGAAATGATAAATAATGAGTATGGATATATTGACTTATGCTCTGATATTAAGAATCTTAATAGTAACTGTCATGGAGTAACTCTTGGTAATGATAATTTCAGAAATTGTGTAAAAACAAAGATGAATATGAAAAATTTGCAGAAGAAAAAACATATGATGGTATTTTATGCTAACAGTCGAAGTGCAAGAAATAAAATTAATGAACTACGTTTGGTAGCATGTGCTGGGAACTTTGATATCATTGCATTAACTGAAACGTGGTATGATTTAAAGAGTCGGGATATGACTGCTGAGTGTAATATTCAGGGATTTAAGTTATTCAATGTGGATAGATGTAATGGGAAGGGGGGAGGAGTTGCATTATATGTTCGAGAAAATATTAATTGTTGCATAAAAATAGGTATAAAAATAGATGGAGCAGTAACAGAATCTGTTTGGGTAGAGTTTGTAGAGGGTCAAGAAAAACTAATTCTAGGTGTAATATACCGACCTCCAGGCTTGGATCACGATAGAGAGAGACTTCTTTGGGACGAAATTGTTAGGGCTTCTAGACACAATAACATAGTCATAGTAGGGGATTTTAACTTTAGTCAAATTGACTGGAATTCTTTGACAGGTAATCTAGAGTCCAGTGACTTTATGGAAACAGTTCAGGACTGTTTTCTGAAGCAGAGCGTGACAGAGTCTACCAGGGGTAATAATTTGCTAGACCTAGTCTTGTCAAATAAGGAAACACTCGTGAATAATCTGGAGATCACTGAAGAGCTTGGCGCAAGTGAACACAAATCCATCACTTTTAGCATTAACTGGGAATACAAGAATAATGATAATACAGTAAAAATCCCTGATGTCCGTTCTGCCGATTATAATGGACTTAGGGAACATCTGTCTAATCTTGATTGGGGTTATCTAGCTAATGATTTTATTGGCTATGATCATACTTATGATTATGAAGGGATCTGCTTTTATGATTTTTTTCTTAATAACGTGCACCATGCCCAGAGTATATACATTCCCCAGAGAGATATTAGGTTTAATAATAACGATCCCAAATGGGTTAACAGTAGGTTAAAGTATCTATTAGGGGAGAAAAGGGGAATTTATAGGCGCATCAGAAGAGGAGAGGTTAACCTTACTGATGAATATGTTCAGCTTAAAAGAGAAGTAAAAAAGGGGATTAGAAAGACTAAACGTGACTATGAAATTAGAGTTGCTAATGAATCAAAGACTAATCCAAAGGGGTTCTTTCAAGTGTATAGGACGAAGGTGAAGGAAAAAGTAGGACCTCTGAAAACTGTAAATGGACAGCTGACGGATAATGAACTGGAAATGTGTTCCTTATTTAATGACTATTTTTTGTCAGTTTTTACACAGGAAGATGTAAATGAGATTCCAGTAATTAACAATTATTTAGTTCCTGATGAATTTAAGTTAACTAATATTACTGTCACGAGGGACATGGTCATTAAACAGATAGACAAACTGAAGCAAAATAAGTCCCCGGGACCCGATGAGCTGTTTTCCAGGGTACTTAAGGAATGCAAGATGGAGTTTAGTCAGCCATTAACGAGTGTTTAACGCGTCCATCCTTACCGGTGTCGTGCCAGAGTTGTGGAAGATGGCTAATGTGGTTCCTATATTCAAATCAGGGGATAAGTCCACTCCTTCAAATTACCGTCCAATAAGCCTGACATCTATAGTGGGCAAGTTATTAGAATCAATTATAGCTGACATTATCAGAAGTCACCTTGAAGAGCATAACTTGATAAATGAATCTCAGCATGGATTCACGAGAGGTCGTTCCTGCCTGACAAACTTACTGACGTTCTTCAATAGAACATTTGAGGCAGTTGACAGTGATAAGGAATATGATATTGTTTATTTGGATTTTAGTAAAGCCTTCGACAGAGTACCTCACAAGAGACTCTTAAGAAAAGTGGCAGCTCATGGTATAGGAGGTAAAGTTCTAGCATGGATTGAGGCATGGCTTACCAATAGAAAGCAGAGAGTTACCATTAATGGAGTGAAATCTGAATGGGGATTAGTCACTAGTGGCGTTCCACAAGGATCAGTTTTAGGCCCTCTCCTGTTCATAATTTACATTAATGACCTTGATGAAGGGACTACGAGTGACATGAGTAAGTTTGCTGATGATACAAAGATAGGCCGTATAATTCACTCTGAGGAGGATATCAATGAACTCCAGGACGATTTGAACAAATTAATGTCTTGGTCTGAAAAATGGCAGATGAAGTTTAATGTGGATAAGTGTAAGGTAGTAATAAAGTTGGTAGAATTACCGACAATATGTAAAGTAAAAGGACACAAGTGCAACTAATGTGACATTTATTGTGGCAACGTATGGCTCTCCAGGAGCTTTATAAAGCTCCTGGAGAGCGAAACGTTGCCACAATAAATGTCACATTAGTTGCACTTGTGTCCTTTTACTTTACAAAGTGTAAGGTACTTGCCCTTGGTAATGAAAATAACCCTCGAAGCTATAATCTAGGTGAAGTAGAGCTTGGTCATACAGAATGTGAAAAAGACTTGGGAGTCATGGTAAGCAGAAATCTAAAGCCAAGACAGCAGTGCCTCAGTGTGCGCAACAAGGCCAACAGATTACTTGGATTTATCTCAAGAAGTATAAGTAACAGAAGTCCAAAAGTTATTTTACAGCTCTATACATCACTAGTGAGGCCTCATTTAGATTATGCTGCTCAGTTTTGGTCTCCTTACTACAGGATGGACATAGACTCATTAGAGAACATACAGAGAAGAATGACTAAAATGATTTACTGTGTAAGGAACCTCCCGTATGAAGATAGACTTAAAGCCTTAAATCTCCACTCTCTGGAGAGACGTAGAATGAGGGGAGATATCATTGAAGTGTATAAGTGGATGACGGGCATAAACAAGGGAGACATTAATAAAGTACTGAGTGGGAGGGGCTGGGTTTGAATGGTGTCATTGGGTACGGGAGTTATTTCTTGGGTAGCTTTAGGTAGAGGTCGTTTTGATAAGAACCTGCCTCGCATGGGCCAGTAGGCCTTCTGCAGTGTTCCTACATTCTTATGTTCTTATTCCTCTTAACACTTTCACTCTCCAGATCACTGAAATTATATAGTGAATGAAAAACACAGATTCATACACAAGACACCATTGCCTACCATAACATATAGAGTGTCAGTCAAACTGTTGTTGCTGGCAATGTAACGTGAACTATTGTTGTTGTTGGAAATGTGACGTGAACTATTGTTGTTGGCAATGTAACGTGAACTATTGTTGTTGTTGGCAATGTAACGTGAACTATTGTTGTTGGCAATGTAACGTGAACTATTGTTGTTGTTGGAAATGTGACGTGAACTATTGTTGTTTGTAGATGAATGGTTCAGAAAACCGACATGTTGATAAATTAGACACATGTGCAACTCTTGGGTATCTTTATTGAGGAAACGTTTCGCCACACAGTGGCTTCATCAGTCCATACAAAGGAGAATCTTGAAGAACAGGAGGAGAATGAGGGACTGATTACCTCATTCTCCTCCTGTTCTTCAAGATTCTCCTTTGTATGGACTGATGAAGCCACTGTGTGGCGAAACGTTTCCTCAATAAAGATACCCAAGAGTTGCACATGTGTCTAATTTATCAACTATTGTTGTTGTTGGCAATGTAACGTGAACTATTGTTGTTGTTGGCAATGTAACGTGAACTATTGTTGTTGTTGGAAATGTAACGTGAACTATTGTTGTTGTTGTTGGCAATATGACGTGAACTATTGTTGTTGATGACAATGTGAAGTGAATTACTGTTGTTGTTGGCAATGTTACGTGAACTATTGTTGTTGTTGTTGGCAATATGACGTGAACTATTGTGGTTGTTAACAATGTGACGTGAATTACTGTTGTTGCTGGCAATGTGACGTGAATTACTGTTGTTGGCAATGTGACGTGAATTACTGTTGTTGTTGGCAATGTGACGTGAATTACTGTTGTTGTTGGCAATGTGACGTGAATAACTGTTGTTGTTGGCAATGTGACGTGAATTACTGTTGTTGTTGGCAATGTGACGTGAATTACTGTTGTTGTTGGCAATGTGACGTGAATTACTGTTGTTGTTGGCAATGTGACGTGAATTACTGTTGTTGGCAATGTGACGTGAATTACTGTTGTTGTTGGCAATGTGACGTGAATTACTGTTGTTGGCAATGTGACGTGAATTACTGTTGTTGTTGGCAATGTGACGTGAATTACTGTTGTTGTTGGCAATGTGACGTGAATTACTGTTGTTGGCAATGTGACGTGAATTACTGTTGTTGTTGGCAATGTGACGTGAATTACTGTTGTTGTTGGCAATGTGACGTGAATTGCTGTTGTTGTTGGCAATGTGACGTGAATTACTGTTGTTGTTGGCAATGTGACGTGAATTACTGTTGTTGTTGGCAATGTGACGTGAATTACTGTTGTTGTTGTTGGCAATGTGACGTGAATTACTGTTGTTGTTGGCAATGTGACGTGAATTACTGTTGTTGTTGGCAATGTGACGTGAATTACTGTTGTTGTTGGCAATGTGACGTGAATTACTGTTGTTGGCAATGTGACGTGAATTATTGTTGTTGTTGGCAATGTGACGTGAATTACTGTTGTTGTTGGCAATGTGACGTGAATTACTGTTGTTGTTGGCAATGTGACGTGAATTACTGTTGTTGTTGGCAATGTGACGTGAATTACTGTTGTTGTTGGCAATGTGACGTGAATTATTGTTGTTGTTGGCAATGTGACGTGAATTATTGTTGTTGTTGGCAATGTGACGTGAATTACTGTTGTTGTTGGCAATGTGACGTGAACTACTGTTGTTGGCAATGTGACGTGAATTACTGTTGTTGTTGGCAATGTGACGTGAATTACTGTTGTTGTTGGCAATGTGACGTGAATTATTGTTGTTGTTGGCAATGTGACGTGAATTATTGTTGTTGTTGGCAATGTGACGTGAATTACTGTTGTTGTTGGCAATGTGACGTGAATTACTGTTGTTGTTGGCAATGTGACGTGAATTATTGTTGTTGTTGGCAATGTGACGTGAATTATTGTTGTTGTTGGCAATGTGACGTGAATTACTGTTGTTGTTGGCAATGTGACGTGAATTACTGTTGTTGGCAATGTGACGTGAATTACTGTTGTTGTTGGCAATGTGACGTGAATTACTGTTGTTGGCAATGTGACGTGAATTATTGTTGTTGTTGGCAATGTGACGTGAATTACTGTTGTTGTTGGCAATGTGACGTGAATTACTGTTGTTGTTGGCAATGTGACGTGAATTACTGTTGTTGTTGGCAATGTGACGTGAATTACTGTTGTTGTTGGCAATGTGACGTGAATTACTGTTGTTGTTGGCAATGTGACGTGAATTACTGTTGTTGGCAATGTGACGTGAATTACTGTTGTTGTTGGCAATGTGACGTGAATTACTGTTGTTGTTGGCAATGTGACGTGAATTACTGTTGTTGTTGGCAATGTGACGTGAATTACTGTTGTTGTTGGCAATGTGACGTGAATTACTGTTGTTGTTGGCAATGTGACGTGAATTACTGTTGTAGTTGGCAATGTGACGTGAATTACTGTTGTTGTTGGTAATGTGACGTGAATTACTGTTGTTGTTGGCAATGTGACGTGAATTACTGTTGTTGTTGGCAATGTGACGTGAATTACTGTTGTTGTTGGCAATGTGACGTGAATTACTGTTGTTGGCAATGTGACGTGAATTACTGTTGTTGTTGGCAATGTGACGTGAATTACTGTTGTTGTTGGCAATGTGACGTGAATTACTGTTGTTGTTGGCAATGTGACGTGAATTACTGTTGTTGTTGGCAATGTGACGTGAATTACTGTTGTTGTTGGCAATGTGACGTGAATTACTGTTGTTGTTGGCAATGTGACGTGAATTACTGTTGTTGTTGGCAATGTGACGTGAATTACTGTTGTTGGCAATGTGACGTGAATTACTGTTGTTGTTGGCAATGTGACGTGAATTACTGTTGTTGTTGGCAATGTGACGTGAATTACTGTTGTTGTTGTTGGCAATGTGACGTGAATTACTGTTGTTGTTGGCAATGTGACGTGAATTACTGTTGTTGTTGGCAATGTGACGTGAATTACTGTTGTTGTTGTTGGCAATGTGACGTGAATTACTGTTGTTGTTGGCAATGTGACGTGAATTACTGTTGTTGTCATCAAAATATTTTTAAAAAACAACTGATTTTGTCAATAGAACGAATTAACCCAATTACGTTTTAATAAAGTAAATTAACCCACAAGTGATGTCACTAGAGCTGTTTAACATAATAATAACCCACAAGTGATGTCACTATAGCTGTTTAACATAATAATAACCCACAAGTGATGTCACTAGAGCTGTTTAACATATTGTTTCATACTACGGAACAATGCTCTTCTCCAGACTGAGGGACTGACCACCTCAAAACTTTAAGGGTGATGGACTGATTACATCGTCTTCAAGTATCTTCTGCTTCTATCAACTTTTCTGTACTTGACTGAAGAAGCCTACTGTGTAGGCGAAACGTTTCACAATAAAGATACCTAACTGTTGCATATGTGTCTTACCTAACAACCTGTCGGTATTTTATACCATTTTAATGTTCAATCTGTTTAACATAATAATAACCCACAAGTGATGTCACTAGAGCTGTTTAACATAATAATAACCCACAAGTGATGTCACTAGAGCTGTTTAACATAATAATAACCCACAAGTGATGTCACTAGAGCTGTTTAACATAATAATAACCCACAAGTGATGTCACTAGAGCTGTTTAACATAATAATAACCCACAAGTGATGTCACTAGAGCTGTTTAACATAATAATAACCCACAAGTGATGTCACTAGAGCTGTTTAACATAATAATAACCCACAAGTGATGTCACTAGAGCTGTTTAACATAATAATAACCCACAAGTGATGTCACTAGAGCTGTTTAACATAATAATAACCCACAAGTGATGTCACTAGAGCTGTTTAACATAATAATAACCCACAAGTGATGTCACTAGAGCTGTTTAACATAATAATAACCCACAAGTGATGTCACTAGAGCTGTTTAACATAATAATAACCAACAAGTGATGTCACTAGAGCTGTTTAACATAATAATAACCCACAAGTAATGTCACTAGAGCTGTTTAACATAATAATAACCCACAAGTGATGTCACTAGAGCTGTTTAACATAATAATAACCCACAAGTCATGTCACTAGAGCTGTTTAACATAATAATAACCCACAAGTGATGTCACTAGAGCTGTTTAACATAATAATAACCCACAAGTGATGTCACTAGAGCTGTTTAACATAATAATAACCCACAAGTGATGTCACTAGAGCTGTTTAACATAATAATAACCCACAAGTGATGTCACTAGAGCTGTTTAACATAATAATAACCCACAAGTGATGTCACTAGAGCTGTTTAACATAATAATAACCCACAAGTGATGTCACTAGAGCTGTTTAACATAATAATAACCCACAAGTGATGTCACTAGAGCTGTTTAACATAATAATAACCCACAAGTGATGTCACTAGAGCTGTTTAACATAATAATAACCCACAAGTGATGTCACTAGAGCTGTTTAACATAATAATAACCCACAAGTGATGTCACTAGAGCTGTTTAACATAATAATAACCCACAAGTGATGTCACTAGAGCTGTTTAACATAATAATAACCCACAAGTGATGTCACTAGAGCTGTTTAACATAATAATAACCCACAAGTGATGTCACTAGAGCTGTTTAACATAATAATAACCCACAAGTGATGTCACTAGAGCTGTTTAACATAATAATAACCCACAAGTGATGTCACTAGAGCTGTTTAACATAATAATAACCCACAAGTGATGTCACTAGAGCTGTTTAACATAATAATAACCCACAAGTATTGTCACTAGAGCTGTTTAACATAATAATAACCCACAAGTGATGTCACTAGAGCTGTTTAACATAATAATAACCCACAAGTGATGTCACTAGAGCTGTTTAACATAATAATAACCCACAAGTGATGTCACTAGAGCTGTTTAACATAATAATAACCCACAAGTGATGTCACTAGAGCTGTTTAACATAATAATAACCCACAAGTGATGTCACTAGAGCTGTTTAACATAATAATAACCCACAAGTGATGTCACTAGAGCTGTTTAACATAATAATAACCCACAAGTGATGTCACTAGAGCTGTTTAACATAATAATAACCCACAAGTGATGTCACTAGAGCTGTTTAACATAATAATAACCCACAAGTGATGTCACTAGAGCTGTTTAACATAATAATAACCCACAAGTGATGTCACTAGAGCTGTTTAACATAATAATAACCCACAAGTGATGTCACTAGAGCTGTTTAACATAATAATAACCCACAAGTGATGTCACTAGAGCTGTTTAACATAATAATAACCCACAAGTGATGTCACTAGAGCTGTTTAACATAATAATAACCCACAAGTGATGTCACTAGAGCTGTTTAACATAATAATAACCCACAAGTATTGTCACTAGAGCTGTTTAACATAATAATAACCCACAAGTGATGTCACTAGAGCTGTTTAACATAATAATAACCCACAAGTGATGTCACTAGAGCTGTTTAACATAATAATAACCCACAAGTGATGTCACTAGAGCTGTTTAACATAATAATAACCCACAAGTGATGTCACTAGAGCTGTTTAACATAATAATAACCCACAAGTGATGTCACTAGAGCTGTTTAACATAATAATAACCCACAAGTGATGTCACTAGAGCTGTTTAACATAATAATAACCCACAAGTGATGTCACTAGAGCTGTTTAACATAATAATAACCCACAAGTGATGTCACTAGAGCTGTTTAACATAATAATAACCCACAAGTGATGTCACTAGAGCTGTTTAACATAATAATAACGTTGATAATATAAAATCTTAAGTCATGTTAAATTGTCACTTGTGTAAGTTAGCAGATAATTTTATCCTATTATCCTTGTCATCCTAGAGATGATAAGAATCTTATCCTATTATCCTTGTCATCCTAGAGATGATAAAGATCTTATCCCGCTATCCTTGTCATCCTAGAGATGATAAGAATCTTATCCTATTATCCTTGTCATCCTAGAGATGATAAGGATCTTATCCTGCTATCCTTGTCATCCTAGAGATGATAAGAATCTTATCCTATTATCCTTGTCATCCTAGACATGATAAGGATCTTATCCCGCTGTCCTTGTCATCCTAGAGATGATAAGAATCTTATCCTATTATCCTTGTCATCCTAGACATGATAAGGATCTTATCCCGCTGTCCTTGTCATCCTAGAGATGATAAGAATCTTATCCTATTATCCTTGTCATCCTAGACATGATAAGGATCTTATCCCGCTGTCCTTGTCATCCTAGAGATGATAAGAATCTTATCCTATTATCCTTGTCATCCTAGACATGATAAGGATCTTATCCTATTATCCTTGTCATCCTAGAGATGATAAGGATCTTATCCCGCTATCCTTGTCATCCTAGAGATAATAAGGATCTTAACCTATTATCCTTGTCATCCTAGACATGATAAGGATCTTATCCCGCTTTCCTTGTCATCCTAGAGATGATAAGAATCTTATCTTATTATCCTTGTCATCCTAGAGATGATAAGGATCTTAACCTATTATCCTTGTCATCCTAGAGATAATAAGGATCTTATCCTATTATCCTTGTCATCCTAGAGATAATAAGGATCTTATCCCACTATCCTTGTCATCCCAGAGATAATATGGGTCTTATCCCACTATTCTTGTCATCCCAGAGATAATAAGGGTCTTATCCCACTATCCTTGTCATCCCAGAGATAATAAGGGTCTTACCCCACTATCATTGTCATCCTCGAGATAATAATGATAGTAATTTAGCCAGATTAAGTTGTCAAAGTAAGCACAGTATTACTATTTTCAGAAGAGTGACTTACCCAAATTAAGATGCTAGTGTTGGCGACATAGTCAGCAGGTTGGATAATATTATGCCTGTAATGGGAACAAGTCCACTATCTGTCTTAGTGCTGGGGGTAATGACATGGGGAAGGGCAGGAGAGAGAAGCTGCTGGATAAGTACAGGTCAGCCATAGAAGTAGTTAGGTCTAAGGGAGGGATCCCAGTCATATGTAGCATCTTGCCTAGAAAGGGAGTGGGCAATGAATGGATGTCTAGGGCAATTGGTATAAATTGCTGGCTAGACAGGTACTGCAAGGAACTTGCAATCCCATTCATTGATAACTGGGACCTATTCTTCGACAAACGTAATATGTATGCAAGGGATGGGGTTCATCTCTCTGGGGAAGGAGTGGTTGCATTAGCCAATTCGACTGAGAGGGTAATTGATGACTTGTCTAGGAATTTAAACTGATAGATTATAGAGGTATGGGTGTTCGTGGGGAAACAATCAGGCTGCAGCATTAGGGTTAAAAACAGCAGTTATTACCGGGATACCTAAAGGATATGTTTAAAAGACAATATTCAAAATAAAGTTCCTAGTAATGGCAAATCAATTGATCAACAAACAAAGAGAGATAGTAGAGGGCAACGAGTGACTAGCTCCCTTAAGGTTTATTATACAAATAGTAGGAGTCTAAGAAATAAGATAGATGAGTTAAGATTATTTGCAATTGTAATATAGATATTATTGGTATAACAGTGACCTGGTTCATCTTGAAAGATAGAGAAATGCCTTCTGAATGCAACATATAGGGTTATAAACTATTCTACACTGACAGGGTCAACAGGAAGGGTGGCGGAGTGGCGATGTGTGTGAGAGAAAATTTAAATTGTCTTAGACATGATATAAGATTAGAAACATCGAACACAGAATCTCTTTGGCTACAGTTTCTCGAGGGTCTTGACAAATTAATTTTGGGTGTGATTTATATGCCCCCAAACCTTGACAGGGAGTGCAGTAAACTGTTATGGGACGAAATTCATAAGGCATCTAGATACGAAAATGTTGTGATAATGGGAGATTTTAACTTTAGACAAATTGATTGGAACAATATGACAGGAAATCTTGAGTCTAGTGACTTTCTGGATACGGTTCAGGAATACTTTTTAGAACAGGTTGTGACAGAACCAACTAGAGGAAACAATCTGCTTGATTTGGTTCTTGCCAACAAAGATTCACTAATTAATAATCTTGAGGTTAATGATGAGCTTCGGAAGAATTTAATAATACATTGGACAAATAATAAATCTTATTTCATGGGTAAAATATTATGTGAGTGGGAGGGGCTGGGTTTGATTGGTGTCAGTGGGTACGTGAGTTATTTCTTGGGTAGCTTTAGGTAGAGGTCATTTTGATAAGGACCTGTCTTGCATGAGCCAGTAGGCCATCTGCAGTGTTCCTCCATTCTTTTTTCTTATGTCGTGATGACCTTTCTAGTTGGACCAGCGGATCTACTGCAGTGTTTCTCTTTTCTTATGAGTCGGGTATCGTAGCGTGTCAGGTGTTTCTTTGTTGTGAGATGTGACTGTGAGGTGTGGTCTAGACCCTTTAATTGCCTTCCTGTCATGTATTACTTTCATAGTTCCTTGACAATGTGAGTAGTCACGAAAGCGCTTGGAATTTCACTATTCTTTCACAGTGGTTGTTTTGCATATTTTAAAATCACCTGTTTACTGTGATCTTATTGCATATATATATATATATATATATATATATATATATATATATATATATATATATATATATATAATCTATAACTTTAGAGGTTCTAGTCACGTTTACAAGCGGTTCAGTCATAATTATGTAGAACTGAGTCACGCATAAAGATTATCCAGTCATGTATGTAAAGAATACAGAGATTAATGAGGAGTGTCCTGAACGACGTAGAACATCCAGTTCTCTGTGGAGTGTAAATTATAATACGTATACTCTACGCATACTGACAAATATGAAGAGTACACAATCATGTATGTAGATGATACAGTCAAATATGTAGAATATCCAGTTGAGGTGTGTACAGTATGTAGACATGAAGGAAGAACGGAGAGTCTTGTGAGTCAGAGACTCGCACACTTGTCCAGTTGAGGTGTGTACAGTATGTAGACATGAAGGAAGAACGGAGAGTCTTGTGAGTCACAGACTCGCACACTACATGAAGGAAGAACGGAGAATCTTGTGAGTCAGAGACTCGCACACTACATGAAGGAAGAACGGAGAATCTTGTGAGTCAGAGACTCGCACACTTGTCCAGTTGAGGTGTGTACAGTATCTAGACATGAAGGAAGAACGGAGAGTCTTGTGAGTCAGAGACTCGCACACTACATGAAGGAAGAACGGAGAATCTTGTGAGTCAGAGACTCGCACACTACATGAAGGAAGAGCGGAGAATCTTGTGAGTCAGAGACTCGCACACTACATGAAGGAAGAACGGAGAGTCTTGTGAGTCAGAGACTCGCACACTACATGAAGGAAGAGCGGAGAGTCTTGTGAGTCAGAGACTCGCACACTACATGAAGGAAGAACGGAGAGTCTTGTGAGTCAGAGACTCGCACACTACATGAAGGAAGAACGGAGAATCTTGTGAGTCAGAGACTCGCACACTACATGAAGGAAGAACGGAGAGTCTTGTGAGTCAGAGACTCGCACACTACATGAAGGAAGAACGGAGAGTCTTGTGAGTCAGAGACTCGCACACTACATGAAGGAAGAACGGAGAGTCTTGTGAGTCAGAGACTCGCACACTACATGAAGGAAGAACGGAGAGTCTTGTGAGTCAGAGACTCGCACACTACATGAAGGAAGAACGGAGAATCTTGTGAGTCAGAGACTCGCACACTACATGAAGGAAGAACGGAGAGTCTTGTGAGTCAGAGACTCGCACACTACATGAAGGAAGAACGGAGAGTCTTGTGAGTCAGAGACTCGCACACTACATGAAGGAAGAACGGAGAGTCTTGTGAGTCAGAGACTCGCACACTACATGAAGGAAGAACGGAGAGTCTTGTGAGTCAGAGACTCGCACACTACATGAAGGAAGAACGGAGAATCTTGTGAGTCAGAGACTCGCACACTACATGAAGGAAGAACGGAGAGTCTTGTGAGTCAGAGACTCGCACACTACATGAAGGAAGAACGGAGAATCTTGTGAGTCAGAGATTCGCACACTACATGAAGGAAGAACGGAGAGTCTTGTGAGTCAGAGACTCGCACACTACATGAAGGAAGAACGGAGAATCTTGTGAGTCAGAGACTCGCACACTACATGAAGGAAGAACGGAGAGTCTTGTGAGTCAGAGACTCGCACACTACATGAAGGAAGAACGGAGAGTCTTGTGAGTCAGAGACTCGCACACTACATGAAGGAAGAACGGAGAGTCTTGTGAGTCAGAGACTCGCACACTACATGAAGGAAGAACGGAGAGTCTTGTGAGTCAGAGACTCGCACACTACATGAAGGAAGAACGGAGAGTCTTGTGAGTCAGAGACTCGCACACTACATGAAGGAAGAACGGAGAATCTTGTGAGTCAGAGACTCGCACACTACATGAAGGAAGAACGGAGAATCTTGTGAGTCAGAGACTCGCACACTACATGAAGGAAGAACGGAGAATCTTGTGAGTCAGAGACTCGCACACTACATGAAGGAAGAACGGAGAGTCTTGTGAGTCAGAGACTCGCACACTACATGAAGGAAGAACGGAGAGTCTTGTGAGTCAGAGACTCGCACACTACATGAAGGAAGAACGGAGAGTCTTGTGAGTCAGAGACTCGCACACTACATGAAGGAAGAACGGAGAGTCTTGTGAGTCAGAGACTCGCACACTACATGAAGGAAGAACGGAGAGTCTTGTGAGTCAGAGACTCGCACACTACATGAAGGAAGAACGGAGAATCTTGTGAGTCAGAGACTCGCACACTACATGAAGGAAGAACGGAGAATCTTGTGAGTCAGAGACTCGCACACTACATGAAGGAAGAACGGAGAATCTTGTGAGTCAGAGACTCGCACACTACATGAAGGAAGAACGGAGAGTCTTGTGAGTCAGAGACTCGCACACTACATGAAGGAAGAACGGAGAATCTTGTGAGTCAGAGATTCGCACACTACATGAAGGAAGAACGGAGAGTCTTGTGAGTCAGAGACTCGCACACTACATGAAGGAAGAACGGAGAATCTTGTGAGTCAGAGACTCGCACACTACATGAAGGAAGAACGGAGAGTCTTGTGAGTCAGAGACTCGCACACTACATGAAGGAAGAACGGAGAGTCTTGTGAGTCAGAGACTCGCACACTACATGAAGGAAGAACGGAGAGTCTTGTGAGTCAGAGACTCGCACACTACATGAAGGAAGAACGGAGAGTCTTGTGAGTCAGAGACTCGCACACTACATGAAGGAAGAACGGAGAGTCTTGTGAGTCAGAGACTCGCACACTACATGAAGGAAGAACGGAGAATCTTGTGAGTCAGAGACTCGCACACTACATGAAGGAAGAACGGAGAATCTTGTGAGTCAGAGACTCGCACACTACATGAAGGAAGAACGGAGAATCTTGTGAGTCAGAGACTCGCACACTACATGAAGGAAGAACGGAGAGTCTTGTGAGTCAGAGACTCGCACACTACATGAAGGAAGAACGGAGAATCTTGTTAGTCAGAGACTCGCACACTACATGAAGGAAGAACGGAGAATCTTGTGAGTCAGAGACTCGCACACTACATGAAGGAAGAACGGAGAATCTTGTGAGTCAGAGACTCGCACACTACATGAAGGAAGAACGGAGAGTCTTGTGAGTCAGAGACTCGCACACTACATGAAGGAAGAACGGAGAGTCTTGTGAGTCAGAGACTCGCACACTACATGAAGGAAGAACGGAGAGTCTTGTGAGTCAGAGACTCGCACACTACATGAAGGAAGAACGGAGAGTCTTGTGAGTCAGAGACTCGCACACTTGTCCAGTTGAGGTGTGTACAGTATGTAGACATGAAGGAAGAACGGAGAGTCTTGTGAGTCACAGACTCGCACACTACATGAAGGAAGAACGGAGAATCTTGTGAGTCAGAGACTCGCACACTACATGAAGGAAGAACGGAGAATCTTGTGAGTCAGAGACTCGCACACTTGTCCAGTTGAGGTGTGTACAGTATCTAGACATGAAGGAAGAACGGAGAGTCTTGTGAGTCAGAGACTCGCACACTACATGAAGGAAGAACGGAGAATCTTGTGAGTCAGAGACTCGCACACTACATGAAGGAAGAGCGGAGAATCTTGTGAGTCAGAGACTCGCACACTACATGAAGGAAGAACGGAGAGTCTTGTGAGTCAGAGACTCGCACACTACATGAAGGAAGAGCGGAGAGTCTTGTGAGTCAGAGACTCGCACACTACATGAAGGAAGAACGGAGAGTCTTGTGAGTCAGAGACTCGCACACTACATGAAGGAAGAACGGAGAATCTTGTGAGTCAGAGACTCGCACACTACATGAAGGAAGAACGGAGAGTCTTGTGAGTCAGAGACTCGCACACTACATGAAGGAAGAACGGAGAGTCTTGTGAGTCAGAGACTCGCACACTACATGAAGGAAGAACGGAGAGTCTTGTGAGTCAGAGACTCGCACACTACATGAAGGAAGAACGGAGAGTCTTGTGAGTCAGAGACTCGCACACTACATGAAGGAAGAACGGAGAATCTTGTGAGTCAGAGACTCGCACACTACATGAAGGAAGAACGGAGAGTCTTGTGAGTCAGAGACTCGCACACTACATGAAGGAAGAACGGAGAGTCTTGTGAGTCAGAGACTCGCACACTACATGAAGGAAGAACGGAGAGTCTTGTGAGTCAGAGACTCGCACACTACATGAAGGAAGAACGGAGAGTCTTGTGAGTCAGAGACTCGCACACTACATGAAGGAAGAACGGAGAATCTTGTGAGTCAGAGACTCGCACACTACATGAAGGAAGAACGGAGAGTCTTGTGAGTCAGAGACTCGCACACTACATGAAGGAAGAACGGAGAATCTTGTGAGTCAGAGATTCGCACACTACATGAAGGAAGAACGGAGAGTCTTGTGAGTCAGAGACTCGCACACTACATGAAGGAAGAACGGAGAATCTTGTGAGTCAGAGACTCGCACACTACATGAAGGAAGAACGGAGAGTCTTGTGAGTCAGAGACTCGCACACTACATGAAGGAAGAACGGAGAGTCTTGTGAGTCAGAGACTCGCACACTACATGAAGGAAGAACGGAGAGTCTTGTGAGTCAGAGACTCGCACACTACATGAAGGAAGAACGGAGAGTCTTGTGAGTCAGAGACTCGCACACTACATGAAGGAAGAACGGAGAGTCTTGTGAGTCAGAGACTCGCACACTACATGAAGGAAGAACGGAGAATCTTGTGAGTCAGAGACTCGCACACTACATGAAGGAAGAACGGAGAATCTTGTGAGTCAGAGACTCGCACACTACATGAAGGAAGAACGGAGAATCTTGTGAGTCAGAGACTCGCACACTACATGAAGGAAGAACGGAGAGTCTTGTGAGTCAGAGACTCGCACACTACATGAAGGAAGAACGGAGAGTCTTGTGAGTCAGAGACTCGCACACTACATGAAGGAAGAACGGAGAGTCTTGTGAGTCAGAGACTCGCACACTACATGAAGGAAGAACGGAGAGTCTTGTGAGTCAGAGACTCGCACACTACATGAAGGAAGAACGGAGAGTCTTGTGAGTCAGAGACTCGCACACTACATGAAGGAAGAACGGAGAATCTTGTGAGTCAGAGACTCGCACACTACATGAAGGAAGAACGGAGAATCTTGTGAGTCAGAGACTCGCACACTACATGAAGGAAGAACGGAGAATCTTGTGAGTCAGAGACTCGCACACTACATGAAGGAAGAACGGAGAGTCTTGTGAGTCAGAGACTCGCACACTACATGAAGGAAGAACGGAGAATCTTGTGAGTCAGAGATTCGCACACTACATGAAGGAAGAACGGAGAGTCTTGTGAGTCAGAGACTCGCACACTACATGAAGGAAGAACGGAGAATCTTGTGAGTCAGAGACTCGCACACTACATGAAGGAAGAACGGAGAGTCTTGTGAGTCAGAGACTCGCACACTACATGAAGGAAGAACGGAGAGTCTTGTGAGTCAGAGACTCGCACACTACATGAAGGAAGAACGGAGAGTCTTGTGAGTCAGAGACTCGCACACTACATGAAGGAAGAACGGAGAGTCTTGTGAGTCAGAGACTCGCACACTACATGAAGGAAGAACGGAGAGTCTTGTGAGTCAGAGACTCGCACACTACATGAAGGAAGAACGGAGAATCTTGTGAGTCAGAGACTCGCACACTACATGAAGGAAGAACGGAGAATCTTGTGAGTCAGAGACTCGCACACTACATGAAGGAAGAACGGAGAATCTTGTGAGTCAGAGACTCGCACACTACATGAAGGAAGAACGGAGAGTCTTGTGAGTCAGAGACTCGCACACTACATGAAGGAAGAACGGAGAATCTTGTTAGTCAGAGACTCGCACACTACATGAAGGAAGAACGGAGAATCTTGTGAGTCAGAGACTCGCACACTACATGAAGGAAGAACGGAGAATCTTGTGAGTCAGAGACTCGCACACTACATGAAGGAAGAACGGAGAGTCTTGTGAGTCAGAGACTCGCACACTACATGAAGGAAGAACGGAGAGTCTTGTGAGTCAGAGACTCGCACACTACATGAAGGAAGAACGGAGAGTCTTGTGAGTCAGAGACTCGCACACTACATGAAGGAAGAACGGAGAATCTTGTGAGTCAGAGACTCGCACACTACATGAAGGAAGAACGGAGAGTCTTGTGAGTCAGAGACTCGCACACTACATGAAGGAAGAACGGAGAGTCTTGTGAGTCAGAGACTCGCACACTACATGAAGGAAGAACGGAGAATCTTGTGAGTCAGAGACTCGCACACTACATGAAGGAAGAACGGAGAGTCTTGTGAGTCAGAGACTCGCACACTACATGAAGGAAGAACGGAGAATCTTGTGAGTCAGAGACTCGCACACTACATGAAGGAAGAACGGAGAATCTTGTGAGTCAGAGACTCGCACACTACATGAAGGAAGAACGGAGAGTCTTGTGAGTCAGAGACTCGCACACTACATGAAGGAAGAACGGAGAGTCTTGTGAGTCAGAGACTCGCACACTACATGAAGGAAGAACGGAGAATCTTGTGAGTCAGAGACTCGCACACTACATGAAGGAAGAACGGAGAATCTTGTGAGTCAGAGACTCGCACACTACATGAAGGAAGAACGGAGAGTCTTGTGAGTCAGAGACTCGCACACTACATGAAGGAAGAACGGAGAGTCTTGTGAGTCAGAGACTCGCACACTACATGAAGGAAGAACGGAGAGTCTTGTGAGTCAGAGACTCGCACACTACATGAAGGAAGAACGGAGAATCTTGTGAGTCAGAGACTCGCACACTACATGAAGGAAGAACGGAGAGTCTTGTGAGTCAGAGACTCGCACACTACATGAAGGAAGAACGGAGAATCTTGTGAGTCAGAGACTCGCACACTACATGAAGGAAGAACGGAGAGTCTTGTGAGTCAGAGACTCGCACACTACATGAAGGAAGAACGGAGAGTCTTGTGAGTCAGAGACTCGCACACTACATGAAGGAAGAACGGAGAATCTTGTGAGTCAGAGACTCGCACACTACATGAAGGAAGAACGGAGAGTCTTGTGAGTCAGAGACTCGCACACTACATGAAGGAAGAACGGAGAATCTTGTGAGTCAGAGACTCGCACACTACATGAAGGAAGAACGGAGAATCTTGTGAGTCAGAGACTCGCACACTACATGAAGGAAGAACGGAGAGTCTTGTGAGTCAGAGACTCGCACACTACATGAAGGAAGAACGGAGAGTCTTGTGAGTCAGAGACTCGCACACTACATGAAGGAAGAACGGAGAATCTTGTGAGTCAGAGACTCGCACACTACATGAAGGAAGAACGGAGAATCTTGTGAGTCAGAGACTCGCACACTACATGAAGGAAGAACGGAGAGTCTTGTGAGTCAGAGACTCGCACACTACATGAAGGAAGAACGGAGAGTCTTGTGAGTCAGAGACTCGCACACTACATGAAGGAAGAACGGAGAGTCTTGTGAGTCAGAGACTCGCACACTACATGAAGGAAGAACGGAGAGTCTTGTGAGTCAGAGACTCGCACACTACATGAAGGAAGAACGGAGAGTCTTGTGAGTCAGAGACTCGCACACTACATGAAGGAAGAACGGAGAGTCTTGTGAGTCAGAGACTCGCACACTACATGAAGGAAGAACGGAGAATCTTGTGAGTCAGAGACTCGCACACTACATGAAGGAAGAACGGAGAGTCTTGTGAGTCAGAGACTCGCACACTACATGAAGGAAGAACGGAGAATCTTGTGAGTCAGAGACTCGCACACTACATGAAGGAAGAACGGAGAATCTTGTGAGTCAGAGACTCGCACACTACATGAAGGAAGAACGGAGAATCTTGTGAGTCAGAGACTCGCACACTACATGAAGGAAGAACGGAGAGTCTTGTGAGTCAGAGACTCGCACACTACATGAAGGAAGAACGGAGAGTCTTGTGAGTCAGAGACTCGCACACTACATGAAGGAAGAACGGAGAGTCTTGTGAGTCAGAGACTCGCACACTTGTCCATATTTTAATAACAAAATCAATGAACATAAATTAATGGCAATTGAGTTAGTTATTAATAGAGAGATTCCGTGGAAGAGGAATTCAAGAAGTACGTGTGTGTGAGTGTGTACTCACCTAATTGTGGTTGCAGGGGTCGAGACTCAGCTCCTGGCCCCACCTCTTCACTGATTGCTACTAGGTCCTCTCTCTCTCTGCTTCCTGAGCTTTATCATACCTCTTCTTAAAACTATGTACAGTTCCTGCCTCCACTACTTCACTTGTTAGGCTATTACACTTCCTGACGACTCTATGACTAAAGAAATACTTCCTAACGTCCCTGTGACTCGTCTGAGTCTTCAGCTTCCAGTTGTGACCCCTTGTTCCTGTGTCCCCTCTCTGGAACATCCTATCTCTGTCCACCTTGTCTATTCCCCATAGTATCTTGTATATCGTTATCATGTCTCCCCTGACCCTTCTGTCTTCCAGTGTCGTCAGTCCGATTTCCTTCAACCTTTCATCGTACGACATTCCCCTGAGCTCTGGGACTAGCCTTGTTGCAAACCTTTGTACTTTCTCTAACTTCTTGACGTGCTTGACCAGGTGTGGGTTCCAGACTGGTGCTGCATACTCCAGTATGGGCCTAACATACACAGTGTACAGTGTCTTGAACTTTTCCTTATTAAGGTATCAGAACGCTATTCTCAGGTTTGCCAGGCACCCGTATGCTGCAGCGGTTATTTGGTTGATGTGTGCCTTCGGTGATGTGCTCGGTGTTATGGTCACCCCGAGGTCTTTCTCCCTGAGTGAGGTCTGTAGTCTTTGTCCACTTAGCCTATACTCTGTCTGCGGTCTGCTTTGCCCCTCCTCAATCTTCATGACTTTGCATTTGGCAGGATTGATGTCGAGAAGACAGTTTCTGGACCACATATCCAGCCTGTCCAGGTCTCTTTGCAGTCCTGCCTCATTGTGAGGGAAAAGTTCAATAGATAGGAGTAGCGATACAGTAACAATAGTTTCATTGCCGGCTACTTGTTAAGATGGGTAAGTCCAGCTCCCGCTATCCCCCCCCCCTTTTTTCCCCTCCCCGAAAGTGATAATTTGCTTGCTGGCTAGTTGTTACGGTAAGGCAAGTCTAGCTCCCACTATTCCCGCCTTTCCCCCCCCCCACCCCGAAAGTGATAGTTTGATTGCTGGCTGCTTGTTAAGGTAGGGTCAGTCTAGCTCCCGCTATCCCTTCCCCTCCTTCTTCCCCCCCCCCGAAAGGTGACGTGTGGGGCTCCGGTCCAAACAGTAATCACTAGACTCACAGCTCCCAGCACTACTGTAAGTACATGCCTGCCTTGTATTCTAGTGGATTTATTGGTTGAAAGCTTCAATTTTGACCAATAATAAACTTAGTCCTTTCAGTCTTGCTCTAAGTTGACTGTTGTAATAATCACCACATCTTTTAGGTATTGTACTTATCATGGAGAGTGATTTCTTAAGCAGTGGGTAACCTGTCTATCTTTCCAGCTTGGATGACAGAGAGGTTCACCTGCCAATCAACGAGTAGAATTGAAGGAGACGGACTAACGTTCTGAGATGTCCCGAATTTTGATCCACTTACCTGTTTGTGTATGCAAGTAGCAGGATATAACCCCTCATCATTGCAGTGGAGAAAACCTGCTTTCAAGTCATCTGGAAGGATTATTGAAAGCTAGAAAATCTGTGAAGAACGAGCCGGTGGGTTGTCATCAACACCTGCGACCCCCCCCATCATCAGCAACTGCTACGATTTCAGCAACACGCAGTGTCACCAACACCAGACACCCACGTTTTATATACATTTATATTAGCGTTAAATTCAGTTATCATTTATATTTTTCATTTTTCATTTTCTGTAATGTAGGATTAATACTTCATATTTATGTGTTTTATATTTTATATTTTCTAAATAATAAAGTGTTTATGTTTGTCAGTTTTTACTCTTTTTCCATACATTAATTTTCCTGAGGAGGAGCCAGCCTTAGTTATACTGACTGAAGTTGTTACAGGGCTGAGTAAGCCTTCACACTCATCCTCATCCGATTTAATTCTTCTCAGCAACTTCACATCATCTGTGAATAGGGACACTTCAGAGTCTATTCCTTCCATCATGTCTTTCGCATACATAAAAAATAGCACTGGTCCTAGAACTGACCCCTGTGGGACCCCGCTCGTCACAGGTACCCACTGTGATACCTCTTCACGTACCATGACTCGTTGCTGCCTCCCTGTCAGGTATTCCCTGATCCATTGCAGTGCCCTCCCTGTTACATGCGCCTGATCCTCCAGCTTCTGCACTAATCTCTTGTGGGGAACTGTGTCAAAGGCCTTCCTGCAGTCTAGGAAAACGCAATCTACCCACCCCTCTCTCTCATGTCTTACTTCTGTTACCTTGTCATAAAATTCCAGGAGGTTTGTGATACAAGATTTGCCTTCCATGAACCCATGCTGGTTTTCATTTATAATCTTGTTCCGTTCCAGGTGTTCGAGCATTCTCCTCCTGATAATCTTCTCCATAACTTTGCACACAATACATGTCAGAGACACAGGTCTGTAGTTTAATGTCTCGTTTCTGTTTCCTTTCTTAAATATGGGGACTACATTTGCTGTCTTCCATTTCTCAGGTAGTTGCCCAGTTTCAAGGGATGTGTTGAAGATTGTGGTTAGAGGCTTGCACAGCATCTTTGCTCCCTCTCTAAGGACCCATGGGGAGATGTTGTCCGGTCCCATCGCCTTTGAGGTATCAAGGTCACTTAGCAGCTTCTTCACCTCCTCCTCGGTTGTTCGTATGTCATCCAACACTTGTTGGTATATTCCATCTTGATGCTCCCTTCTGTGCTGTCTTCCCACAGCCCTTCCTGTCTCTACTGTAAAAACTTCCTTAAATCTCCTGTTTAGCTCCTCACATACCTCCTGATCATTTCTTTTGAGTTTTCCCTTTCTGTCCTTAATCTGATCACCTGGTCTTTGACTGTTGTCTTCCTCCTTATGTGGCTATACAACAGTTTTGGGTCAGTCTTGATTTTCGATGCTATGTCATTTTCATACTGTCGCTGGGCCTCCCTCCTTACCTGTGCATACTCATTCCTGGCTCTGTGACTGATCTCCCTATTTTCGTGTGTTCTCTGCCTTCTGTATTTTTCCATTCTCTATTGCACTTTGTTTTTGCCTCCTTACACTGTCGGGTAAACCAGGGGCTCGTTCTGGTCTTCCCGTTGTTTCTGTTGCCCTTGGGAATAAACCTTTCCACTGCCTCCTTGCATTTTGTTGTTACATATTCCATCATTTAGTTTACTGGGTTTCCTGCTAGTTCTCTGTCCCACGGGACCTCCCACAGGAAGTTCCTCAACCCTATGTAGTCCCCTCTTTTATAGCCAGGCTTTTCCCATTCAACTCCTGTTACTCTCTCCACTTGCAGCTCTACTAGATATTCTAAGCACAGAACCACGTGGTCGCTAGCTCCTAGGGGACTCTCATATGTGATGTCCTCAATGTCTGAACTGCCCAGGGTGAACAAAAGGTCCAATCTTGCTGGTTCATCCTACCCTCTCACCCTGGTAATGTCCTTAACATGTTGGTGCATGAGGTTTTCCAGCACCACGTCCAACATCTTGGCTCTCCATGTTTTGGGACCCCCATGTGGCTCCAGGTTTTCCTAGTCAATCTCCCTGTGGTTGAAATCCCCCATAACCAGCAACTTTGCTCTGCTGGAGTGAGCTCATCTTGCCACCTCAGCAAATGTGTCCACCATTGCTCTGTTGCTCTCTTCATGTTCCTCTCTTGGCCTCCGGCAGTTCTGTGGTGGATTATACATCACTGCAATGACCACCTTGTGTTCCCCAGACTGAAGTGTACCTACTATGTAGTCTCTTTCTCCAGTCTCATCTATGCCTTCCATTTTCTCGAATTTCCATCTGTTTTTTACGAGCAGAGCAACCCCACCTCCCCCTCTGCCCCTTCTATCTTTCCTCATGATCTGGTATCCTGGTGGGAAGATTGCATCTGTTATTGTCTCCATGAGTTTTGTTTCTGTAGCTGCTATGATGTCTGGGGACTTCTCATTAATTCTTTCTTGCCATTCCTCATGTTTATTCGTTAATCTATCTGCATTTGTGTACCAAACCTTCAACTTCTGTTCTAATACTGTAACTGTGGTGCGGGGGGTGGGAACAGAGGGATCGGTGTGTGTTGGTCGGTTTGGATTGTTCAGTTGCCTTGGGGGTGTAGTGGCTGGGGTCCTTCTGCAGGTGTTTCTGGGGGTGTGCTTGTCCTTCCGCTTGTTCCTGGGTTATTCTGCTCTCCTTTTTCATTTCCTCCCATTTCTCCTTTCGTTTTTGAACTCTCTCTTTCATCGTCTTCCTTTCCTCCTGTGTTCTGCCTCGATCGAGGTACACACTCATGAACTCCTGCCTGCCTCTCAGCCGTGCTTTCTCCTGCAGGATCATGGTTCAGGTTGATTCTGCCTTGAAAATTACTTTGAGAGGCCAATTCCTTTTCTTTGTGAACCACCTGATTCTCTGAAAATTTGCCACCTGGGTCATGTCCCCCTCACCTATCACCTTCATGATACCTTCAATCGCTTTTTTCTCCTCCTGCTTTCTTTCATCATAAGTTTCCCCTTTAGCTTCATCTAGCCCATAGACAATCACTGATCTCTCCCTTTCCACCTATCACTGTGACTCCCATTGCATCCTCTGATGTGTTTTAGTTCCTTCCCGTGGAGTGTTCCTTCCTTCAATCCCTTCCCTAGCTATGGCCCCTATGCTCCTTGGTTTGTCCTTCCTGCTCACCTGTTCCTGGCCCCCACAGGTGTCTGGTAAGCTCCCTGCACATGTCCTAGATCCTTCGATGTCTTCCAACCTCTCATTCTGTCCTAGTGTGCTCCCTGTCTTTGTTTTGGCCCCATGTGGGTTTGACAGGGCCTTTGCATACAGTTTAGTTTCCATGCTCCCTTCAGACCCGTTGTCTGTGTCTGATGTAGCAATTGCCGATGCTACTTCTGTAATATCTTTGTCTCTATGCTGTTTCAGATGTCTCAGCTCCTCTTATAATCTCTTTATCTTGCTTTCTGCTGCTGTGGCATGTTGCTTCCACCTTCTGCATTCTGCTGATAACCTCTCATCCATCTTCCTTGCCAGCTCATCTAGTCTCCTTCCCCAGTCTTCCTTCCTTTTTTTGAGCTGTGCCTCCCTGTCCTCCCTCCCAGATTTGTCCTTCGAGCCCCTTGTTCTCATCCTAGTTCTAGGTTCCCCCCATTGCTCCACAGAAGGAAGGGGGAGGGGAATAGATGGTTGGGGGAGAGGGGATGGATGGTTATGTGGAGGGGGAGGATGGTTATTGGAGGGGGAGAGGTAGTTGGGGAGGGGATTAGATGGTTTGGGGGAGGGGTAGGTGGCTAGGGTCAGGAGGTTAGGGAAGGGGGAGAGGTGGTTAGGGGAAGGGGGAGTATGTGCTTGTGAGAGAGAGAGAGAGGAGATGGATGGTTATAGGGGAGGGGGAGGGTGGTTATTGGAGGGGGAGGGTGGTTATTGGAGGGGGAGGTAGTTGGGGGAGGGGGTTAGATGGTTTGGGGGAGGGGTAGGTGGCTAAGCTGAGGTGGTTAGGGAAGGGGGAGAGGTGGTTAGGGGAGGGGGGTACGTGTTTGTGTCAAGTGTATATGTGCTTGTGTATGTGTGCATGTGTAGGAGAGAGAGGGGTGGGATAAAGGGGGGAGGGGGAGTGGGGAGAAGGATGAGTGACCCTTGGAAGTAGGGGGAGGTGTGTGTATAGGATTAGCAGGGGAGGGAGGGGAAAAGAGGGTCAAGGGTAAAGTGACCATGACGGTATATATGTGTGTGTATGTGCGTGTGTATTCACCTAGTGTGTGAGTGTGTGTGTGTGTGTGTGTGTGTGTGTGTGTGTGTGTGTGTGTGTGTGTGTGTGTGTGTGTGTGTGTGTGTGTGTGTGCACGTGTGTGTGTGTGTGTGTGTGTGTGTGTGTGTGTGTGTGTGTGTGTGTGCATGTGTGTGTGTGTGTGTATGTGTATATTCGCCTAGTTAGTTACCATATTGTCCTAGTGCAGGTGTGTGTGTGTATTTGTGTATATGTGTGTGTGTTCATGTGTATGGGGGAGGTGTGGTGGGGAGATACTGCTAATACATACCAGTAATTCAGGGTTATAAAAAGCGGAACTTGCTACTAGGGTCTAAAGCTTCTATGAGTGTCTACCCTTGTGTGTGTGTGCTTGTGTGTGAGGGAGGGATGGTTAGGGGGGGGTAGGTGGTGTGGTTGAAAGATCCGTTATACCTCTCTGTTGTGTAGGCTTAAATTTAGTCTCAGCTATCTTTCCTAGTAATGCTGCTCTCTCCACTTATTGCCCTTTCTGGATATAAGTATCAATTATTGCTAGTTATTATCCTATTCCTTGTTCACATTGAGAGAGGACTTCCTAGCTTCCTAAGTATTCTTACTGCTAATAACTACCAGTAGTAATACTACATTACCCCTCGCTAGTCTGCTGTCCTCCTCACACTCTCCTCAACACTATCTTCACTTTAACTAGGCTATTTCTACACTAATTCTGGTAATAGCTTGCAGGAGTGAGTGACCAGTATCTAACAGTGATGCAAGGCCAGAAGCCAGGGCCTGCAACATGCAAACCACAATAGGTGAGTGAATACTTGCGCTGCAGCGGTGCTGTGACAAGTTGCCAGATGCTGATGACATAGTCGTCATACTTAGGCCTTCTATCACTATTTTGGAGATCCTTCACCCGTGATTATAGCCATATATGCTCATACATCCCGTGTTCATCACTCGATTTCACTTTTCACTTATGATAGCATACACTTCACATTATATACACTTCACTTTATATGTATAATGCACACAACTTGTTGTGACGTCACTGCCTCAGCAGGCCTACGACTGCCACCTTCCCTTCTTTTATATTTTATTTTTCCTTTCTCCTTTTGCTTATTAACTTTTTCCCTCTCACTGTATGGTGCCCCACATTACACTTGTTAACCAAACGCTGGTAATTCTTGAACTCCCGCTTCCACACTCACTTTGATCTTTGTATATTTGAATCTGTGTGGCAACAGTGCCTAGAAGACCAACAACGGTTTGTCACTTTGAAATATTACTGATTTCAGGCTTCCTTTCGACTTTTTTTAACTAATAACTTTGGTTATTACTCGTAGGATTGTTAACTGACGTTGTCACTACCACTGATTGCTGCTAGCAGTATGTGTGTGTGTGTGTGTGTGTGTGTGTGTGTGTGTGTGTGTGTGTGTGCATGTGTGTGTGTACTCACCTAGTTGTACTCATCTAGTTGAGGTTGCAGGGGTCGAGTCCAAGCTCCTGGCCCTGCCTCTTCACTGGTCGCTACTAGGTCACTCTCCCTGAACCATGAGCTTTATCGTACCTCTGCTTAAAGTTATGTATGGATCCTGCCTCCACTACATCGCTTCCCAAGCTATTCCACTTCCTGACTACTCTGTGGCTAAAGAAATACTTCCTAACATCCCTGTGATTCATCTGTGTCTTCAGCTTCCAACTGTGTCCCCGTGTTGCTGTGTCCCATCTCTGGAACATCTTGTCTTTGTCCACCTTGTCAATTCCTCTCAGTATTTTGTAAGTCATTATCATGTCCCCCCTATCTCTCCTGTCCTCCAGTGTCATCAGGTTGATTTCCCTTAACCTCTCCTCATAGGACATACCTCTTAACTCTGGGACTAGTCTTGTTGCAAACCTTTGCACTTTCTCTAGTTTCTTCACGTGCTTGGCTAGGTGTGGGTTCCAAACTGGTGCCCCATACTCCAATATGGGCCTAACATACACGGTGTACAGGGTCCTGAACGATTCCTTATTAAGATGTCAGAATGCTGTTTTGAGGTTTGCCAGGCGCCCATATGCTGCAGCAGTTATTTGGTTGATGTGCGCTTCAGGAGATGTGCCTGGTGTTATACTCACCCCAAGATCTTTTTCCTTGAGTGATGTTTGTAGTCTCTGGCCCCCTAGACTGTACTCCGTATGCGGTCTTCTTTGCCCATCCCTAATCTTCATGACTTTGCACTTGGTGGGGTTGAACTCCAGGAGCCAATTGCTGGACCAGGTCTGCAGCCTGTTCAGATCCCTTTGTAGTTCTGCCTACTCACAAACTGTAAGGCTGGAGGTGATGTCCTGGGAGACAGTAATAGTAAAGCTGGAGGTGCTGTCCTGGGAGACAGTAATGGTGAAGCTGGAGGTGCTGTCCTGGGAGACAGAAATTGTGAAGCTAGAGATACTGTCCTGGGAGACAGTAATGGTGAAGCTGGAGATTTTGTCCAGGTAGTCGGGAATTATACGCAGGAAGGAATACATATAAATGACCTCATAGGGGACAGGAGCCATAGTAGGGAAACAAGTGTAGTCAAAGATAAGATAAAACCAGTATTGCAAACTAGAAATACCACAGGAAATAGCAAACAAGAGGACTCCAATAGCAATAGTGAGGATAAATTACCAAAAACAACTGGTGGGAGCTCCATTGTTGGTGCTAGGGAGGATAGAAGTAAGACAGGGAAACATGCACCAACAGGGAATACAGTCACAGAAACCCAAGGCAAGCGGAAACCAAGCCTGTGCACATACTATGCACTTGGTATCTGCTGGCATGGGAAATCTGGAAAAACAGATGGGACGTGCAACTATGACCACCCTAGAAAATGCCATGCCCATATGGCAACAGGAAAATGCAAACTCCCTTCCTGTAAGCTTTTTCACCCTGAAATGTGTACCTGTTCAGTACAGGAAAGACTGTGCTATAACTTAAATTGCCAGGCATACCATCTAAAGGGGACAAAAAGATACAAAACATCCAGGCCATGGGAAAACCTGGGTAGCCACAGCCACTCAAGAGGGAGAGGTTTTTTAGTGCCAGGAAGGAAAAAAAACTGGCAGGAAATGGCAGAAATCGTACACCAAATCCAGTCATTCCTGGAGTGGAACCACAGTCGATGGCCTCCACTCCAAACCAACAGATACAGATACTAATGCCGGAAAAAAAATCCCCCCCCAGTACCAACAATACCACCAGTCCGATAACATTCTTCTTCGCAAATATACAGGGTCTAAAGCCAGCAACAAACAACAAAATACCTTTCATCCGTGGACTGCTTGCAGAGGCAAAGGCAATGTTCGCGGCTTTCACTGAGACCCACATAAAGGATCACTTGGACAACGAAATATGGATCCCAGGTTACAACCTATACAGATGTGACAGAGTGAACAGGCAAAAGGGGTGGGTTGGCCTGTACATTGCAGAGTCACTTGTTTGCACAGAACTGCTTAATGCCTCAAATGATGTAGTGGAAGTTTTAGCAGTAAAGGTCGAGAACCAAAACCTAGTCATTGTGGTAGTCTACAAGCCTCCGGATGCAACATCCCAGCAATTCCAGGAACAGCTGTTAAAAATTGACCACTGTCTGGAAAATCTTCCAGCTCCTGCACCCAACATCTTGCTCCTGGGGGATTTCAACTTAAGGCACCTAAAATGGAGGAATATAGCAAATAATATTGTTGCAGTAATAACACCAGGAGGCAGCTCTGATGAAAACTCACACTCACACGAGCTTTTAAATCTCTGCACAAAATTCAATTTAAACCAGCAAATAATAGAGCCTACTAGACTGGAGAATACACTAGACCTCATCTTCACTAACAATGATGATCTGATAAGAAATGTCACCATATCAAAAACAATATACTCAGATCACAACATAATTGAGGTTCAGACATGTATGCGTGGAGCCCCAGACCGACATAATGAGACTAGTCACGAGGGAGCATTCACCAAATTCAACTTCAATAACAAAAACATAAAGTGGGACCAAGTAAACCAATTCCTAACCGATATAAGCTGGGAAGATATTCTAAGCAACACAGACCCCAACTTATGCCTAGAACAGATTAACTCGGTGGCACTCGATGTTTGCACAAGGATTATTCCTCTAAGAAAAAGGAGGAGTAGATGTAAAATAGAAAGAGACAGGCGCTCCCTTTACAGGCGACGGAAAAGAATAACAGAGCGGCTAAAAGAGGTCAATATATCTGAAATGCGTAGGGAGACACTGGTCAGAGAAATAGCAAGCATCGAACTTAAGCTAAAAGAATCCTTTAGGAGTCAGGAATCGCGGGAAGAACTAAAAGCCATAAATGAAATCGAAAGAAACCCAAAGTATTTCTTCTCCTATGCCAAATCAAAATCGAGAACAACGTCCAGTATTGGGCCCCTATTTAAACAAGATGGGTCCTACACAGATGACAGCAAGGAAATGAGTGAGCTACTCAAGTCCCAGTATGACTCAGTTTTTAGCAAGCCGCTAACCAGACTGAGAGTCGAAGATCAAAATGAACTTTTTATGAGAGAGCCACAAAATTTGATTAACACAAGCCTATCCGATGTTATCCTGACTCCAAATGACTTCGAACAGGCGATAAATGACATGCCCATGCACTCTGCCCCAGGGCCAGACTCATGGAACTCTGTGTTCATCAAGAACTGCAAGAAGCCCCTATCACGAGCCTTTTCCATCCTATGGAGAGGGAGCATGGACACGGGGGTCGTCCTACAGTTACTAAAAACAACAGACATAGCCCCACTCCACAAAGGGGGCAGTAAAGCAACAGCAAAGAACTACAGACCAATAGCACTAACATCCCATATCATAAAAATCTTTGAAAGGGTCCTAAGAAGCAAGATCACCACCTATCTAGAAACCCATCAGTTACACAACCCAGGGCAACATGGGTTTAGAACAGGTCGCTCCTGTCTGTCTCAACTATTGGATCACTACAAGGTCCTAAATGCACTAGAAGACAAAAAGAATGCAGATGTAATATATACAGACTTTGCAAAAACCTTCGACAAGTGTGACCATGGCGTAATAGCGCACAAAATGCGTGCTAAAGGAATAACAGGAAAAGTCGGTCGATGGATCTATAATTTCCTCACTAACAGAACACAGAGAGTAGTCGTCAACAGAGTAAAGTCCGAGGCAGCTACGGTGAAAAGCTCTGTTCCACAAGGCACAGTACTCGCTCCCATCTTGTTCCTCATCCTCATATCCGACATAGACAAGGATGTCAGCCACAGCACCGTGTCTTCCTTTGCAGATGACACCCGAATCTGCATGACAGTGTCTTCCATTGCAGACACTGCAAGGCTCCAGGCGGACATCAACCAAATCTTTCAGTGGGCTGCAGAAAACAATATGAAGTTCAACGACGAGAAATTTCAATTACTCAGATATGGTAAACATGAGGAAATTAAATCTTCATCAGAGTACAAAACAAATTCTGGCCACAAAATAGAGCGAAACACCAACGTCAAATACCTGGGAGTGATCATGTCGGAGGATCTCACCTTCAAGGACGATAACATTGTATCAATCGCATCTGCTAGAAAAATGACAGGATGGATAATGAGAACCTTCAAAACTAGGGAGGCCAAGCCCATGATGACACTCTTCAGGTCACTTGTTCTATCTAGGCTGGAATATTGCTGCACACTAACAGCACCTTTCAAGGCAGGTGAAATTGCCGACCTAGAAAATGTACAGAGAACTTTCACGGCGCGCATAACGGAGATAAAACACCTCAATTACTGGGAGCGCTTGAGGTTCCTAAACCTGTATTCCCTGGAACGCAGGAGGGAGAGATACATGATTATATACACCTGGAAAATCCTAGAGGGACTAGTACCGAACTTGCACACGAAAATCACTCACTACGAAAGCAAAAGACTTGGCAGACGATGCACCATCCCCCCAATGAAAAGCAGGGGTGTCACTAGCACGTTAAGAGACCATACAATAAGTGTCAGGGGCCCGAGACTGTTCAACTGCCTCCCAGCACACATAAGGGGGATTACCAACAGACCCCTGGCAGTCTTCAAGCTGGCACTGGACAATCACCTAAAGTCAGTTCCTGATCAGCCGGGCTGTGGCTCGTACGTTGGTTTGCGTGCAGCCAGCAGCAACAGCCTGGTTGATCAGGCTCTGATCCACCAGGAGGCCTGGTCACAGACCGGGCCGCGGGGGCGTTGACCCCCGGAACTCTCTCCAGGTAAACTCCAGATATGTTTGGGTGTTAGGTCGTGTGAGTGTATGTTTGGGTGTTAGGTTGTGTGAATGTATGTTTGGGTGTTAGGTTGTATAAGTGTATGTTTGGGTGTTAGGGTGTGTGAATGTATGTATGGGTGTTAGGTTGTGTGATTGTATGTTTGGGTGTTAGGTTTTGTGAGTGTATGTTTGGGTGTTAGGTTGTGTGAGTGTATGTTTGGGCGTTAGGTTGTGTGAGTGTATGTTTGGGTGTTAGGTTGTGTGAGTGTATGTTTGAGTGTTAGGTTGTGTGATTGTATGTTTGGGTGTTAGGTTGTGTGAGTGTATGTTTGGTTGTTAGGTTGTGTTAGTATATGTTTGGGTGTTAGGTTGTGTGAGTGTATCTTTGGGTGTTAGGTTGTGTGAGTGTATGTTTGAGTGTTAGGTTGTGTGATTGTATGTTTGGGTGTTAGGTTGTGTGAGTGTATGTTTGGTTGTTAGGTTGTGTTAGTATATGTTTGGGTGTTAGGTTGTGTGAGTGTATGTTTATGTGTTAGGTTGTGTGAGTGTATGTTTGAGTGTTAGGTTGTGTGAGTGTATGTTTGGGTGTTAGGGTGTGTGAGTATATGTTTGGGTGTTAGGTTGTGTGACTGTATGTTTGTTTGTTAGGTTGTGTGAGTGTATGTTTGGGTGTTAGAGTGTTTGAGTGAATGTTTGGGTGTTAGGTTGTGTGAGTGTATGTTTGGGTGTTGGCTTGTGTGAGTGTATGTTTGGGTGTTAAGGCGTGTGAGTGTATGTTTGGGAGTTAGAGTGTGTGAGTGTATGTTTGAGTGTTAGTTTGTGTGAGTGTATGTTTGGATGTTAGGGTGTGTGAGTGTATGTTTGAGCTTTACGTTGTGTGAATGTACGTTTGGGTGTTAGGGCATGTAAGTGAACGTGAATGTGTTTTGGTGTTAGGGAGTGTGAGCGCGAGTGAGTGTTTGGGAGTTAGGGTGTGTGAGTGTATGTTTGGTTGTTAAGGGTGTGTGAATGTACCTTTGGATGTTATCATGTGTTAGTGTATGTTTGGGTGTTAGGTTGTGTGAGTGTATGTTTGGGTGTTAGGGGTGCGTGAGTGTGTGTTTAGGTGTTAATGTGTGTATGTGAGTGTGTGTTTGGGTGTTCCGGTGTGTGAGTGTATGTGAGTGTGTGTTTGGGTGTTAAGGGTGTGTGAGCATGTGTTTGGGTGTTAAGGTTTGTATGTGAGTGTGTGTTTGGGAGTTAGGGTGTGTGAGTGTATGTGAGTGTGTGTTTGGGTGTTAGGGGTGTGTGAGCGCGAGTGTGTTTGGGTGTTAGGGCGTGTGAGTGTATGTTTTAGTGTTAGGGGTGTGTGAGTGTACGTTTGCATGTTATGGTGTGTGAGTGTATGTTTGGGTGTTAGGATGTGTGAGTGCGAGTGAGTGTTTGGGTGTTAGGGTGTGTGATTGTATGTTTGGGTGTTAGGGTGTGTTAACGCTAGTGAGTGTTTGGGTGTTAGGATGTGTGAGTGTATGTGAGTGTGTTTTTGGTTGTTAGGGTGTATGAGTGTATGTGAGTTTGTGTTTGGGTGTTAGGATGTGTGAGTGTATGTTTGGGTGTTAAGGTATGTGAGCACGAGTGAGTGTTTGGGTGATAGGGTGTGTGAGTGTGTGTTTCGGTGTTAGGGGTGTGTGAGTATATGTTTGGGTGTTTGGGTGTGTGAGTGTGTGTTTGTGTGTTAGAGATATGTGAGTGTAAGTGAGTGTGCGTTTGGGTGTTAGGGGTGTGTGAGTGTATGTTTGGGTTTTGGGTGTCTATTACACTAGAGGCTCTAGTGTAATAGACAACTGTCTGCTCACCCTGGCTTATGTGTTAAATTTCCAGTTGCTGTTCGTTACTGAATAGAGCACTTATTAACCTATTCCTTTTTATAGTAAGAGTGCGAGAGTTCACTTAACAGGTGACGGCACCTGGGAACCCACACCTGGTAACCCACACCTGGTAACCCACACCTGGTAACCCACACCTGGTAACCCACACCTGGGAACCCACACCTGGTAACCCACACCTGGTAACCCACACCTGGGAACCCACACCTGGTAACCCACACCTGGTAACCCACACCTGGTAACCCACACCTGACTCCCCAGACACCACACATAGGTCAATACTAGCAAGCAGGTTGTAGAGTATCCATCTCGTTGTGGTATCCTGGCGTATTTTCTCCACCTCTATTTCTTCACTACACTTTCACTGGTCGCACAATGATTCACTTTAATATCATTCTTGAGGAACCTGTAGCACCACCACGTATACCACACTAGGCCCACGTATACCACACTAGGCCCACGTATGCCACACTAGGCCCACGTATACCACACTAGGCCCACGTATACCACACTAGGCCCACGTATACCACACTAGGCCCACGTATACCACACTAGGCCCACGTATACCACACTAGGCCCACGTATACCACACTAGGCCCACGTATACCACACTAGGCCCACGTATACCACACTAGGCCCACGTATACCACACTAGGCCCACGTATACCACACTAGGCCTGCCGTCTTTGTCTTACTCCACCAATATCACTCTCAAGACCACGTATAAAATTGTGGCTGATACCACTAATATCTGACACAGAGCAACTTGTAAGGTAAGACACATATGCAGCAGTTAGGTATCTTTATTATGAAACGTTTCGCCTACACAGTAGGCTTCTTCAGTCGAGTACAGAAAAGTTGATAGAAGCAGAAGATACTTGAAGACGATGTAATCAGTCCATCACCCTTGAAGTTTTGAGGTGGTCAGTCCCTCAACTTAACTGTTGCATATGTTTCTTAGCTAACAACCTGTCGGTGTTTTATACCATTTTAATGTTCACTTCAGTGATTGTTCACTGACTCACTTATTTACCTCTGTAGTATCCCTGGGTAGTCCACAAAACGCTAAAACTCACACGGCACTATTGTGTATGTGTGTGTGTGTGTGTGTGTGTGTGTGTGTGTGTGTGTGTGTGTGTGTGTGTGTGTGTGTGTGTGTGTGTACTCACCTATATGTGCTCACCTATATGTGCTCACCTATATGTGGTTGCAGGGGTCGAGTCATAGCTCCTGGCCCCGCCTCTTCACTGGTCGATACTAATTCACTCTCTCCCTGCTCCATCTTTGTCATGCCTTTTCTTAAAGCCATTTATGGAACTTGCTTCCACTACTTCACTCTCCAGATTATTCCAGTTCCTGACAACTCTAAGACTAAAGAAATACTTCCTAACATCCCTATGACTCATCTGGGTTTTCAGTTTCCAACTGTGTTCCCGTGTTTCTGTATCCCATCTCTGAAACACTCGATCCTTGTCCAACTTGTCAATACCTCTTAGTATTTTATACGTTGTTATCATGTCCCCTCTATCTCTCCTATCCTCTAGTGTCATCAGGTTGAGTTCCCTTAACCTCTCCTCATAAGACATACCCCTCAGTTCAGGGACTAATCGTGTTGCAAATTTTTGCACTTTCTCCAATTTCGTGACGTTTTTGACTTAGTGAGGGTTCCATACTGGCGCTGCATATTCCAGTATAGGCCTTACGTACACTGTGTACATTGTCGTGAATGACTCCTTACTCAGATGTCTAAACGCCAATCTCAGGTTTGCTAATCTCCCATATGCTGCAACAGTTATTTGACTGATGTGTGCCTCAGAGGACATGTTCGTTATAATGCTTACCCCAAGATCCTCTTCTTTAATTGACGTTTGCAGCTGTTAGTTTCCTAACCTGTACTCCGTCTGTGGTCTTCTGTGTCCTTCCCCAATCTTCATGACCTTACACTTACTGGGGTTAAACTCCAGGAGCCATTTGTCGGACCATACTTGTAGTTTGTCCAGATCCCCTTGTAATCTTAACTGATCCTCTCCCACTTGTATTCTCCTCATCAGTTTCACATAATCAGCGAACAGTGACACTTCTGAATCTATTCCTTCCACCATGTCATTCACGTATACAAGAAACAGCACCGGGCCTAGGACTGAACCTTGTGGAACCCCACTCGACACATTCGCCCACTCCGACACTTCAGCACGTACCAACACACGTTGTTTCCTTCCTGTCAGGTATTCCCTGATCCATTGCAGTACTTTCCCCGTTATTCCTGCCTGCTCCTATAATTTTTGCACCAGTCTCTTGTGTGGTACTGTGTCAAGAGCCTTCTTGCAGTCTTAAAAGATGCAATCTACCCATCCCTCTCTCTCCTGTCTTACTTCTGTTACCTTATCGTAGAACTCAAGTAAATTTGTGACACAGGATTTCCCATCTCTGAAGCCGTGCTGACTGTCATGTATGAGCCCAATCTTTTCAATGTGTTCCACTACTTTTCTCCTGATAATATTTTCCATGACTTTACATACTATAGAAGTCAGTGACACTGGTCTGTAGTTTAATGCTGCCTGTCTGTCCCCTTTCTTAAAAATTGGAACCACATGTGCTGTCTTCCACGCCTCAGGCAACTGCCCTGTTTCGATAGATTTACTGAAGATTGCTGCTAATGGCACACAGAGTTCCTCTGCTCCCTCTCTCAGTATCCATGGAGATATGTTATCTGGCCCCACCGCCTTTGAGGTATCGAGTTCGTCTAGCAGTTTCTTCACCTCTACCTTGGTTATGTGTATTGTGTCCAGCGCCTGCTGGTGCACCCTACCTCCACAGTTTGCTGGAAGCATTCCTGACTCTATTGTGAATATTTCTCTAAATTTTTTGTTTAGTTCATCACACACTTCTTGGTCACTCTTCGTGAGCTCCCCTCCTTCTTTCCTCAGTCTGATTACCTGGTCCTTGACTGTTGTTTTTCTCCTAATGTGACTGTATAACAACTTTGGTTCAGATTTGGCTTTTGATGCTATGTCGTTCTCGTATTGCCTCTGGGCCTCTCTCCTTATCCTTGCATATTCGTTTCTGGTTCTTCTGCTCAGCTCCTTGTTTTCTGGAGTCTTTTGCCTTCTATACCTTATCCATGCTCTCGCACACTTGGCTTTGGCCTCTTTACACCTCCAGTTAAACCATGGGCTCACTCTGGTCTTACCATTTTTTCTGTTACCCTTTGATATGAACCTTTCCTCTGTCTCCCTGCACTTAGTGGTCACTATTTCCATCATTTCATTTACTGTCTTTCCATCTAATTCTCTTTCCCACTGCACTTCACGAGGAAACTTCTCATTCTAATGTAGTCCCCTTTTTTGAAGTTCGGTTTCTCTCTTTGTTTTCGTGCTACTGTATTCTCCTATGTTAATTCTACAAGATGTTCAAAACTCAGGACATCGTGATCAGTAGCGCCAAGGGGTCTTTCATGGATGATATCCCCTATGTCTGAACTATTCAAGGTGAATATGAGATCTAGCCTTGCTGCAACATCCTCTCCTCTCTCTCTGGTTGTATCCCTAACATGTTGATGCATAAAGTTCTCCAATACAGTTTCCAACATCTTAGCCCTCCATGTTTCTGGTCCCCCATGAGGCTCTAGGTTTTCCCAGTCAATCTCTTTATGATTGAAATCCCCCATTATAAGCAATTTTGTCCTACCCATATGAGCCCTCCTGGCCACTTCAGCTAGTGTATCCACCATTGCCCTATTGCGCACATCATACTCTTCTCTTGTTCTCCTGCTTTTAAGTGGTGGGTTATACATCACTGCTATCATCACCTTTGGACCCCCAGTCTGAAGTGTTCCTACAATGAAGTCGTCTGTATTCCTTCTTTCCATTCCTCCCATCTCCTCAAAACTCCACTGGTTTTTTTATGAGCAATGCTACTCCTCCCCCTCCTCTGTTCTCTCTGTGTTTCCTCATAATCCGATATCCAGGTGGAAAAATTGCATCTGTTATCATCCCTGTAAGTTTTGTCTCTGTTAGTGCTATGATGTCAGGTGATGCATCAATGATGCTTTGTTGCCACTCTTCACTCTTATCTGTTATTCCATCTGCATTGGTGTGCAATATAGTCAGCTTCCTTTCCATTACTGTATTTTGGGAGATGGAAGAGGAAGGTGCAGGCTGGAAGGGTGGGAGGCAGGGCACAATATTATGGGAGGCTTCTGTGATTGTGGAATTAGTGCTTAGGGGGATGGTGGCTATGGAATGAGTTTTGTTTCTGTTTACTGTGTTTGGTTGATATGTGGTGACAGGGGTTGAGAGGTTTCTGTAAGCATTTCTGTTTGATTTTACCCCAAAGGCTGAGCTTTCCTGTCTGTCGTTGCCTGTCCTGTCTCTCTTTCCTTCCACTGGTTTTGTCTTGCTCTCACTTTCAGTTTTTCCCTTTCCTTTCGTGCTCTGTCTCGATTGAGGAACACTTTTTGATAATCTGGAGAGTCCTTTAACAGTGGTTTCTGTTGTAGTATCCTGCTCCGTACCACATCTGTCTTGAATGTCAATCTGATTGGTCGATTTTTTTCCCTTGAATACCCTACAAGTCTGTGAAAATTTTCTACCTGAGACATGTCCCTCTCTCCTGTTATTGCAATGATGTTCTTAATCTCTGTTTTCTCCCAATGCTTTCTTTCATCATAGATCTGCCCTTCAGCCTCCTGAAGCCCATGAATAATTGTTGACCTCTCCCTCTTCTCTTCCTATTTCTTTTCCCTCTGTATCTCTGGATCTGATTTAAGCACCTCCTTTGCTGTTTCCCTAATTATCTTCCAGACACCATGATTGCCTGATATTACAGCTGCAAAAGACTGCTTAGCTCCATCCCTTCCTTCAATCCCCTCGCTACCTGCTGATGTTCCAATTTCAGTCATCTTGTCTTGCTCCTTTCGGACCTCATCTTTAGATCCTGCTTCAGCACATCCATTTTTCCTCTAATCTCTGTGTCTTTGCTTCAGCTACTGCAGCTCGTGATTCCCACTTCTTGCTCTCTGCAGATATTTGCTCTAACATGTTATTGCAATGCTCATTTAACCTTTTCTCCCATTGTTGTTCCATTTTGTTCTTGAGCCGTTCTACCCATTCTTCCTTTTCTGACCAGCCATCATCGGTTCCCTTGCCTTTACGTCCTCCCTTTTGAGAGCCCATTTTGTTTTTATCCGTTTGGGATGTTCTAGCTGCTTCAGCTTATTGTAAAAATGCGTGTGTGTGGTGGGGGGATTTATGAGCTAATGTGTTAGGTTGG